>NC_049981.1:3437936-3504801 GCF_000003815.2 Branchiostoma floridae
ACGGCATTGTTTGCGTAATAAATGACATGATGTTGTGCGATATTTAAAAGTTAATGTATATAAAACTATAACCTATATAGTGGTCCCATTCGACTTCATGTAAAATGTAAGCGTATGATTTGTCTTTGAAATGATGTGGAGGTTGGGGCGTTGTTACTTTAAGAGATGAAACCCTATATATTGTTTTTAAGATAAATGGTAATAAAGTCTTCTATTGGTGATTGATGAAAGAACATATTTAGCGCATGACTGATGTATAAAGTTTTATGCTGTTAGTGATTGAAAAAAATTCTTATAGCTAAGTGATTAAAGAACAGATCTCTTCCAGTAATGAAAGTTTAAGAATGTTGGCAGTCATGTGTGTGTGTATTGTATAATGTATATTGCAAGAATTTTCCTTACTTGGGGGAGGGGGGGGGGTAATTTTAGCCGGTAATTTTTTTCATTTTTGACATCAACATTCTTTCTCGTCTTCCCAGCCTGTGGTGACCCACTTGGAATGGAATCTGGTGCCATACCTGATGGCAGCATCACTGCATCCTCAGACAATGGAGACTATTACGCCCCTTATCGCGCGCGGTTAAACGCAGGATGGGCCTGGATACCCGCGGACAGCTTAGCCGGGCAGTGGTTGCAGGTAGGCACACATCTTGATAAAACGAAAAATTCGTCTTCTGTACAATACGGCCGTATTGTAAATCTCCGTTATCTAAAGTACGTTTATTACGCAACTAGGAAATCAAAAGAATTCAAGGTCCGTACAACAGAACCTTGAAAATATTTACCTGTACAAAGTTTCGGTAACTCGGTTTCCTTGCGGTCCCAAATGTCAGCAAGGAAAATGTGTTTTAATTAGATTCCAATCCGTACTACAGTATTGATTGAAATATATTGTCTTTTGCCATTATTTAGTGTTTGTGGTAATTTTAGACCCCGAAAAATATTTTGGGCCCGGCGCCCGTGCGCCTGGTATTACAACCAAATGACCTGAAATTGGACATATGCCCGCAGGACCCAGTCAACACTTTTTTGCATACATCTCTTCAAAAATTATGCATTTGGGGATTTGGGGCCATTTTGATAATAAATGTATATTTTGTCGTTAAAACCTGAAAATTGGTACGAACGAGTGTAGGGCATGTGCCCACAATACTTAAGTTTCTCTCAATGCGTTCATTGCTTAAAAATTGCTCTTGCATTGGGGAATGTTTGGCCAATTTAAACAAAAAAATGTTACGTTTTGGCTCAAAACCAAATGACCGGAAATTTGGTATGATGGCGTGCACCGGATGTAGTGTGCATCACTTGAAATTGTTGAATTGGGGGATTTTTTTGTTGACATTTTTACCAAAAATATACATTTTGTGTTCCTGTGTCACGAAGAAGCCAAATGATCTGGAATTCGGTACAGGTGTAGCTTTAGCACTTGAAAGGTAAAATGGGTCACATAGACCAGTCCATTTTTTATTGTCGTATTGGGGGTGGGGTGTTGCTTTTCTATTTCTTATTTTTCTTTTATTTGCCTTTCAGGTGGATTTAGGGGAAATAAAGCGCGTCACGGGTACCATCATTCAGGGTCGGCCTTCTAGCTTATGGGTGACGTCATACAGACTCCAGTACAGTACAGATCGGATCAGTTGGCTGACATATACTAGCAGCGACGGCTCAGACATGGTATTAAAATAATATAGATGTTCGTTTTAATTTTAAATGTCAAGATCTAACATAACACCACGAAGTGATGTAAATAATTATGCCTTTTAGACATTAAATTAAGCAGAGTAGTGCGGCATTATCTATCACGTTAAATATCTAGGGCTAAAGTTATATTTTGAGAAGACTAGTATCATAAAAAATCATCCATTTACAGGTTTTTCCAGGCAACGTAGACGCTAGCACCCCGGTCACGAATTTACTGGACAACCCTGTTGATGCCCGTTATGTGCGTTTCGTGGTCCAGTCCTGGAATAGTCAAGTCGCAATGAGGGTGGAGATTGTGGGCTGTAACACAAGTAAGTATCCACTTACATATTCTTAACATTATAGACTGAAAGTGGTGACCTGTTTTTATCCATAATCAATGTTAATTTTGAACATTTAAAAATACACATTTCTTCACGTAAGGATTGGAATAGAACGACACGTAGCTGTATTGTCTTTTATGAAACATCATCAGGGACATTTGCTTATTCTACCCAAATCATTGTGATAATTCATCAAGCCACTTTAATAAAGCCCATAGACATGTAGTTAGATACGCAGGTATATAAAAGACAAAAAAACTATTATCAATATAACTAGCCTTTTGACTGTAAAAATAATGTGTAAGGGTACTATAAATGCACTTGGCCAATACAGGAAAGGTTCGATCTAAGTTTTGTATACCGTCGATGTCATTGGTTCCATCTATTTAAACCCTCAGCTGCAGCCCCCCTCCCGGCCTGTCCACTTCTACTTGGGATGGAGTCTGGTGATATACCTGATGACAGCATCACTGCATCCTCCTTCAATCCTGGTGGTTCGGAGCCTTATTATGGGCGGCTAAACCTAGTTGCTGGTCGAACCGCCTGGCTGGCAGGGTACAGCGCAGTAGGACAGTGGTTGCAGGTAGACATACACATTAATTAAATAAAAATGGCGTTCTCTACATTACCTACTCACAAAAGTGACTATTTCCTGTCGATAAACGTCGATAACACAAGGACCTAGTGGAGCTAGTGGAACTCAAGTTCTTCCGTGACCGAGGTTTCGCAAGACAAAAAAGGGACGAAAGCTTTTCGGGGGCTGGGTTAACGTTTGAGTTTCCATTTCTCATTATCTGTTACGAAATGACATTAAATACTAACATTGATAAAAAAAACAAAATGATATAAAGTGTTTTCGGTGGAACCAAGCCTTGCTTCCGAAAATTTCCACACGCGTTGTTCAAATGTAAGCCGATTCTGTGACTTAGATTGACCATCATGGTGTTGTGTAAGCAAAGTTGCAATACCGAGCGCCGTGGATGATTAAAACACTGCAGTTAACAGAATCCAAAATAATAAAGGAAAATCCACTTTATTCCTTTTTTTTCGACGTGATAATCAGAAAACGAAGTCTGAATTTCTTTGAAAATCAAGTCATTTTGGATTGGAATGCAATATTTGAAGAGACTCAAGTCCCAGGAATATTGACTTGTGGGGGCGATTGCCCCGTACAAAGTCTGAATTGTCCAGTCATCTCGTCTTGATTTCATCAGAGTGAAGAAGACTTGGGGGGCGATCGCCCTGTCAGGACTTGGGGCGATCGCCCTGTCAGGGCTTGGGGGGCGATCGCCCTGTAGCTTTCAGGACTTGGTGGCAATCGCCCTGCCAGTACTTCGGGGCGATCGCCCTGTCAGTGCTTGGGGCGATCGCCCTGTGATCAGTACTTGGGGGGCGATTGCCCTGTCAGTGCTTGGGGGCGATCGCCCTGCCAGGGCTTGGGGGCTATCGCCCTGTCAGGATTTGGGGGCGATCGCCCTGTCAGGATTTGGGGGCGATCGCCCTGTCAGTCCTTGCAGTACCTGGGGGCGATCGCCCTGACAGGACAATCGCCCGTGGTGGGCCAGTATGGGGCGACTGCCCCTACTAGGGAAAATACAAGTACATGACAAGTAGATTTTGCACAAATATTTTGTCAACCGGTTGAATGGATCACAAAAGAACTACTCAATTGAATAAGACGTTACAGCGTAGTCATCAATCATACCTGTTTATGACACTTAGCTCCTTTAATTATAATGATCAATTTTGAACTACATCGATATCTTTCACAAGGTAGGCGTATTCCTTTCATACATACATGACAAGGTGTGTTGAAAAGCAGACAATACATATCTTACTCTTCTTGGCAATATCAAAGGATGGTAATTTTCGTAGACGCTATCAGTAAATACGTGGTGCATTTATAAGCTGTGACTATTAAAAGTGGCTGGAAAGAGAAATAGGCCAAATAGACAGATATTATGCCGGAGGAGTTAGTCCGCTAAAGGTTTACAGTTTGCCGACCTGAGCAAAATGTACTCCTATAACAGACAAACCCCTCTTGCATGTTATCCGTCTATTTGGCCGATTTCTTAACTTTCCAGCCACCCCAGGAGTAAAGGATGATAAAAGGAAACGTTAAAACAGTTTGTGTTCGTCTAACACATGAAACTAATGATTATACTCAAAACTGCGTTCTACATAAAAGTAATGGACCGTTTCTATATTTCGTTAGCTGAATCACACTTGTATTTTTAAGTCGGGGCGAGGGCCGCCAAAGGTGTCATTACCTGTTCCCTCGCCCCTTACACTTCTGTGTTGAATCTTAATAAACAAATAAACTTATAAGTTTGATGGTTCATTCGATCAGTGATTAATCCTGGTTGCAGCCAGTGCCTTGTGAATCAACTTGTTATGTTCAAATTCCATGCCCTTCGGTACGCTCTCAATTCTGGCTACATCTTGCAGCTGCTTCTTCCATCAGCGCGAGCGAAACTAGACCATACTTGCTCACTACGTATACCTCTCCTAGGCCTTTCCATCCGTGGTATTCTCTGAGCAGCAACCTGTAGCCAATGAATAAATGAATGGATGAAGAATGACACTGCATCCCACACAAAAAATAAATAGAAAGCCTAACGTAAGGCACAGACACGTGTATGCATACATTGCATATGATAGTATGACATAAATACATACATAATATACATACAACAGTGGACTACTTATATGCCAGAAGGGCTCAAATTCACAGATTGACAGCTGAGGAAAGCAGTCACAAAAGCATATCCGACAAACGGAATTAAGATATAGAGCAGGCAGGAGACATGTTCCTTAGAAACATTGGATCAAAACAGTCAAAAGAAACTGTCATTTCTCTTAATCCGGTCAGAAAGTAGAATAAGGATTTGATACATAGATGCAGGAGTAAGTGATTTCATTTTTTCTCTGATGTACAGACGGTAAATATTTGTTTAGCTACCCTATTTTCTTGACAATCTCTTGAGTAAACTGACATGTCTTAGACAACTAAGTGTTACCCGTAAACTGCAGGTTCAGAAAGATTGGAATCTGTTTTTACGGATATTAATTTATTATTCAATAAATGAAGGGATCAACAAAAGTAATGGCTTGATTTTGTTTGAAGCAACGCACATTTCACGCTGTAACAATGTAATAAAGACAATTCAAAACCTTGCATTGCTAGGCAAAGCCATATGCATGAAAAAATATATTGTGCCTTTGCACACTGTCAAACTATTACTACTATATAATACTAGCAAAGGAACAGCACGATCGCAGGAAACATTGAAATAAAGAAACAATGGATATGAATAGGTAAGAGGCTATGACAGTACATGGAATAGAGAATGGTCAAAGTCGCCTTCTATCTAGTCTATGCATAATTTTATTAACTGTGGTCTTGGTAAAGATCTTACCTCATTCCTCCCATTAGACAGCTTTCCAGACGACTTTCGCTGACTCTAAGGGATCAGAAGATGTCTCATAACGGACCTGAATAAGATTGTGGTGAGAACATGGATACAGTAAGTCCATAAAATCCGTGGCGCTTCTAACAATGTGTTTTCATAACAAGTCGCCATTTCTGTTAACTCCTAAGGTCCCATTACATCAGAAAAGAAAGAAGCGGTCTGAAACAGCCCTCCAATTGCTGATCAAACGACCTGCATGCAGAAAGTGCAAATGTTGACCGTTGACCACCGAGTGACCAATAGTAGGAAAGGAATAGTAATTGAACAGGACCTCTCAACATCAGCTCACCATAGCTCTCTTGGCACGTTAAGCTAAATAAGCCATTCTTTTTGAAAAAAAAAGTTAGGTTTGCCTTATTGGAATAATTTGTAGCAGATTGCGTAACATAGCTCAAATCCTTGCTCCTATAGTATGTAATGAAGGTAATGGCAACAATCTCGTCAAATAGATAAAAGCTCAACACACAAATGAATAAAAAATATGTCATTGTTTTGGTTCTATCCACTACACCTTAATGTACCCATATTCCCAAATGATCGGAAAACGTTGAAAACACTATAAGGCACATTAGGCGACAAAAGAACTATTTTGAATCCAAAATTAAAATCCATTCGACCTAACACTGCGATAGAGCTGTGTTGCAATTAAAAATCAGTGACCGTAGGTAACATACTCTCCGACGTAATTATGATTTATGTCGGTTGTGTTGTTTTCTGGTGTGTGACATTATGTTTTATATGAAATATAGGTACGAACATTAATTATATAGACCGATTACAATACTCAGTCGACGGTCACAGAGTAAAAATGACAGCTTGTTCCGCCAACACCACCGCTGGACTCCGAACTCCACATGACTCCACATGACGGACGCATTGGTCCCAGCGGGGGTGGTGCCACGCGGGTTGCTAAGTACGGGCGGGCACACGACTTCCAAACACATGTATCTGGAATTGGACATTAAGGTTTCTTAGATAGCCTCCATAGGAGACTCTCTGGGTCGTTTTTTTCTCGTCTTTTTCACCTTTTAGGCTCAAAAAAGTGACTTTTGCTGGACGTTAGCTAGCTAACATTTCTTTGAACCAGGTCGCTTGTGTATAGCGACTCACAAATTGAAAACGGTCAGCAAAAGTATTTTATGAAACGAGAAGAAAAAGATAGCAGGCTAGATTTCGCGGGTATTCTCTTTGCAATTCACGAGAAATACATCGGTCTACTGCATACAAAACTCACATAGAGTTATACCAACACCATGTGAAGGTCCGTTAGGCCCAGAACGGAATCGATCATGGCCAAGTAGGGGAACCGTACGCGTGGGAAAGCTTAACTTCTTTTATCCAAGCAGAGGTTAGGTTCCGGATCCTTTTTTTTTTACGTTTCTATGGCTTAGGCATTTTCCCGGGCTTTCCATTATGTACTGTTCCTTTCTTTATGCCTCGCGGCCTAGGCCGGGAGACATCAGAAAGCCCGATGAAAATGACTAAACAAACGTCAAAAAGCAGCCGGAGTCTTATCTGTCTAACCTCTGCTTGGAGAGGAGACTTGTTTATACTAGGCGATAGCTAAATCTTTCAATTTCTTTAATCTCCAAGCAGATCCTACGGTGCCATAAGATAGTATCAAAGCTGGCCAAGGAGTATAGCCGGTCAAAGGGAGTCAAACGGGCACCGGAAACCGAATGGATGCAGATCCTACGGTGGGTTTGATACTATATTACGCCACCGTGGATCTGCTTGGAGATTACAATTTCTTGGCAGGCGAGAAGATGACTCAGCCAGGCATCCTAGCCACGTGACCCGTGACTGGTACATACAGTACCAACGGGACGTCCCTCGAGCCCTGTGCTAAACCTGGTCGTATCGACACCAGACCAGGATTGAAAATTCAAGTAAATTGCCATGTGCTTGAATCGTGATTTATTTCAGGATCTTTCAGAACGACGTAGCTTAAACGAAAACTATATCGTTAATGAAGAGTCGCCTTAACCAACTATTGTGCTAGATCTATTACTAGATTTTATCTGTGGTACCAAAACACTTCCAGATGCCCGCGTATATAATATTTTATAGAGGTATCTGAAGTTAGATTACGTAATTTACAAGTCAAGATTCCACAAGCAAATGGAATCATACCCCGCACTCTACAACTACAAAGTACAAGAAAACCCACAATGACCAACAGCGACAATCAACTGATGAGAGACCGTCTATAAAACAAGAAGCTCCTACATGCCTTGTAAGATCTTGTAGAGATCTACGGCTACTCAAATCGACAAGCCCCCCTCCCGCCTAACAATAACAGTATCGTCTCCCCAAAGAACAGGTCCCCAAGTGTTATACTTCGAGTGGTACACTTCGAGTGGTACACTGTATCATTTCAGAATGAAGTTCTACATACCAAAGAACATTGGGGAGCTATCCAGTCGGAAAGGCAGGTGTGTACCGCGGTCTGTTGTCATTTTCCGTAAACGAGGCGCCCGCTCTTCCACGTTGATCGATCATTTCACCATATTTGTTACAGCCACGTGAAAGTCTGTCCGTTCAAGGGCCATCCTTTGTCCGCGTTGCCAGGATGTAACTCACGAAGAGACTGCAGAATGTCACGAAATAAGTTTAACTCGAATCAACATAACTGTTTTGACTGTGAGAAAGGTAGTGGACCCCACACAGGACAATCTTTATATCTGGACTGTTCCACTATCCCCCAGTTCGACACCCCGTCGATGACCCCGTTATGACCCTGGCCTGACTTACAAGACTTTATTCTTCAAGCAGATGTTGGGTAGAAGTGGTGGTCGGGATTTCGCAGGCTGCGGCTTCTACTATACTCCGACCCAATCCCCGCTTGGAGATTATTTGTGAAGCGTTTCCGACTAGTTTCTGTAGGTTTCTGTTTGCCCAGCATGTCTTTTTCCGAAGTACCGACGGATATTAAAAACAGTTTTAACTCTACTCTACGCTTCACATATAAAGTGAATTGGAGAAGGTGCTTTAATAGTTAGAGGCATAAACAGATTGAAATGTCGGAGGAGGATATAGCTATAGAAACTCTTTTTTCTTCGCGAACGAAGACCATTCTCTAGGGGGTTATTTCGAAACGTTACCATCTGAACTGTACCTATTATTCGTGGTGGGTTTAACCCGTAGCGGTTAGAACTAAAAAAAAAAAAAAACTTAAGTCCCTGAAATGTCTAGCGACTGTTTATTTCTTTCACTTCCGTCACTTATTGGGTTTGTATCGGTCGTAGAAAGAATCCTATTATTAGTATTAATCGGAGGTAAGACTGTTACCCATTGTGACCTTCTTCTCTCACATACCCCAATTTCCGTCAGCCGGTCTTATCAACGCGGTGTTTTTTGGCTCGCGTAACATATTTGACTATTTGATCTTTTAAAAGATAGAAAGAAAGGCAGTCCTGACGACAACATTTTAACGTTTCTACCATAATTTGCATATGGAATCATCGCTATTCTTTTAAACGGTAGAAACTCAACCACTGGACATCGCTTTATATTATCAATGAGGTTTATCATCGTCCGGCTTCGGACTACGAAATTCCAATCTGTTTCGGGTTTTCCTGAAATCCATCAGTGGCAATCCCGGGTATGTTCTCGGCTCTTCACGTACTGGCCTGACCAGCGCACCGGCGCCGTTATCTATGTTAATGATCTATTTATCCAAACAAGCTTCGGGGTCAACGGGGACTGAGGCCAGGCTTGGAAATTTTCGTGTGGGGCGTTATTTTCGAAACAAAAGGTTGTATGAAGATTGATAAGACTGATAGCCTCTACCAGGCTCCGTCGATCTGTGGTCTTATTGTAGAAATTGGACAAATAGAGTCAATAGTACGCTAGGGGTGTCGGCCGGCCAGTACAAACATTATCCTCACTCCCTTGGCGTCTTGTGTCGAGCTCCACGGAGCCTGTAGAGGTTAGAATGTTGTGATTTTTAATCTCATGTCCGTTTTATGTCCACACTCCAGATGCCATGGACATAAAATAAACGATAAAGATGTAACAGGGTGCCCCTGTACTGTAATGTAATTTATCTGAATTCCGTGTACCGTTGAGATATATCAAAACTTTAGTGTAGAAAAGTATTGGTCACACTTTCCTGATCTCTTCTGAGAAGGAGGGGTCAGGAGTATGCGTCCGGATGACAGCCGTGAGTAATGACCCTTGAAGAGAACTAATGACTTTTACCCAAGGGGGTATGCTGAATCCCTCTACAATTTGGGGCTGTCCTGTAGATCTAATACTCTCCAAGCAGAGGTCGAAACGCGCAGATATTGTAGTAGTCGAAAAAATTACACCGGCGCCTTACAAGAGCACCGGTGTAATTTTTTCGATTAGAGTAGATCTAATACCTTAGAAAATGAGGAAATGAGTCAGGATTACAAGATAGTGAGACCGTGTTTAATGTACCGTGTTCTGAGAAATATATGCGTAGGCGATTAGACCATATGTAGAAAAGGATTAGAGATTTAGGAAACATGTGTGTGGAAAACTAGAGAGAGCACTCTCCAAGCAGAGGTTGAGTCGCGTAGATATAGTTGTAGTCGGAAAAATTACACCGGCGCTTCTCTGACGTAAGATTAGCGTCGTTGTAATTTTTCCGACTACTACTATATCTACGCGACTCGACCTCTGCTTGGAGAGTATAGAGTATAGTGGGTGGAAGATTTAGAAGCTTAGCCTGCACAGCCCATGAAAACAGTCTGGCTTCCATGCAGTATTAGCCACATCGAAAAAAAAGCAGCCAGTGAATGAAGGAAATTTGATATACCCCTGGGAAAATAATAGTTCCTCTGTTGGGACAGCATGCTACATTCCGGACTGTAGAAAGACTGGCCAAAAAATTCCTTCCTTACTATAAAAGCTCTCTAAGTCGGCTTCGGCTTTTTTTTTACATTTCAATGTGTTGTCCACCAAAGGGAAAGCCCGGGGCCGAAAACAAGCCTGAGTCGAACCTCTGTGTGGGGGGTAATGTGGTAGGCATAAAGAAAACAGACCCGAAACCTACATGTTGAAGAGTATGGCTAATGGGCATAGAGAAAATATGACAAAGTAGAGGGCCCGAGAAAACCGGCATGAGTCAAACATGGAGACTATGTTACGCAAGCGAAAAACCATCGCGTTGATGAGACCGGCTGACGGAAATTGAGGTATGTGAGAGAAGAAGGTCACAATGGGTAACAGTCTTACCTCTGATTAATACTAATAATAGGATTCTTTCTACGACCGACACAAACCCAATAAGTGACGGAAGTGAAAGAAATACAGCAGTCGCTAGACATTTCAGGGACTTAAGTTTTTTTTTTTTTTTAGTTCTAACCGCTACGGGTTAAACCCACCACGAATAATAGGTACAGTTCAGATGGTAACTTTTCGAAATGTATAAAGTGTCGGCAAATAAATTTCCACGTACAGGCTTTGAGCATTTGATGTCAGCTCATTATGACAATAAATGTAGTTTCTATAGAGCTGCTCTTGGGGAGAAAGGCTGCAGACACACCGCCGTGATCCAGGCCCCCAACGAAGCATTCCCCTGCAACCGTCGTGAACGGGTGTGTCTGTCCCGCATACATAGGACTGACTAGCCATCAGCGAGCATGTGGCCGACGTGGACCAACCCCCTAGAGAATGGTCTTCGTTCGCGAAGTCCAGCTAAGAAAAAAAGAGCTTCTATAGCTATATCCTCCTCCGACATTTCAATCTGTTTATGCCACTAACTATTAAAGCACCTTCTCCAATTCACTTTATATGTGAAGCGTAGAGTAGAGTTAAAACTGTTTTTAATATCCGTCGGTACTTCGGAAAAAGACATGCTGGGCAAACAGAAACCTACAGAAACTAGTCGGAAACGCTTCACAAATAATCTCCAAGCGGAGATTGGGTCGGAGTATAGTAGAAGCCGCGGCCTGCGAAATCCCGACCACCACTTCTACCCAACATCTGCTTGAAGAATAAAAACTTGTAAGTCAGGCCGGGGTCATAACGGGGTCATCGACGGGGTGTCGAACTGCCATGGGGGATAGTGGAACAGTCCAGATATATTAAGCTTGTCCTGTGTGGGGTCCACTACCTTTCTCACAGTCAAAACAGTTATGTTGATTCGAGTTAAACTTATTTCGTGACATTCTGCAGTCTCTTCGTGAGTTACATCCTGGCAACGCGGACAAAGGATGGCGCTTGAACGGACAGACTTTCACGTGGCTGTAACAAATATGGTGAAATGATCGATCAACGTGGAAGAGCGGGCGCCTCGTTTACGGAAAATGACAACAGACCGCGGTACACGCCTGCCTTTCCGACTGGATAGCTCCCCAATGTTCTTTGGTATGTAGAACTTCATTCTGAAATGATACAGTGTACCACTCGAAGTGTACCACTTGAAGTATAACACTTGGGGACCTGTTCTTTGGGGAGACGATACTGTTATTGTTAGGCGGGAGGGGGGCTTGTCGATTTGAGTAGCCGTAGATCTCTACAAGATCTTACAAGGCATGTAGGAGCTTCTTGTTTTATAGACGGTCTCTCATCAGTTGATTGTCGCTGTTGGTCTTTGTGGGTTTTCTTGTACTTTGTAGTTGTAGAGTGCGGGGTATGATTCCACTTGCTTGTGGAATCTTGACTTGTAAATTATGTAATCTAACTTCAGATACCTCTATAAAATATTATATACGCGGGCATCTGGAAGTGTTTTGGTACCACAGATAAAATCTAGTAATAGATCTAGCACAATAGTTGGTTAGGGCGACTCTTCATTAACGATATAGTTTTCGTTTAAGCTACGTCGTTCTGAAATAAATCACGATTCAAGCACATGGCAATTTACTTGAATTTTCAATCCTGGTCTGGTGTCGATACGACCAGGTTTAGCACAGGGCTCGAGGGACGTCCCGTTGGTACTGTATGTACCAGTCACGGGTCACGTGGCTAGGATGCCTGGCTGAGTCATCTTCTCGCCTGCCAAGAAATTGTAATCTCCAAGCAGATCCACGGTGGCGTAATATAGTATCAAACCCACCGTAGGATCTGCATCCATTCGGTTTCCGGTGCCCGTTTGACTCCCTTTGACCGGCTATACTCCTTGGCCAGCTTTGATACTATCTTATGGCACCGTAGGATCTACTTGGAGATTAAAGAAATTGAAAGACTTAGCTATCGCCTAGTATAAACAAGTCTCCTCTCCAAGCAGAGGTTAGACAGATAAGACTCCGGCTGCTTTTTGACGTTTTTTTAGTCATTTTCATCGGGCTTTCTGATGTCTCCCGGCCTAGGCCGCGAGGCATAAAGAAAGGAAACGGTATATAATAGAAAGCCCGGGAAAATGCCTAAGCCATAGAAACGTAAAAAAAACATCCGGAACCTAACCTCTGCTTGGATAAAAGAAGTTAAGCTTTCCCACGCGTACGGTTCCCCAACTTGGCCATGTTCGATTTCATGTCGGAGCCTAACGGACCTTCACATGGTGTTGGTATAACTCTATGTGAGTTTTGTATGCAGTAGACCGATGTATTTCTCGTGAAATGCAGAGGGAATACCCGCGAAATCTAGCCTGCTATCTTTTTCTTCTCGTTTCATAAAATACTTTTGCTGACCGTTTTCAATTTGTGAGTCGCTATACACAAGCGACCAGTTCGTACAGTCTTCGTCGGGAAGCCCGATACAGGGCATCTAGAAGTAAAACGAAGAGACATGAACTGTCATTTGCTCCCCGTTCTGTAAGATTACTGTACGAAAGTGCTTGTTGATCGGTAAAGAATGTTGATTCTGTCATGTCTATTTTTTTAATCCGATTGCTGTCTAATTTTAAATGTTGTAAATGCATTAATGTTTTAAAGTTGATTCTGTGACTGATGACGCATTTCATGTGTATATACATGCCAAGTCATCCAGGAATAAAGCTGAATCTGAATCTGGTTTACAAAAAAAAAAGGTTAGCTAGCTAACGTCCAGCAAAAGTCACTTTTTTGAGCCCAAATGGTGAAAAAGACGAGAAAAAAACGACCCAGAGAGTCTCCTATGGAGGCTATCTAAGAAACCTTAATGTCCAATTCCAGATACATGTGTTTGGAAGTCGTGTGCCCGCCCGTACTTAGCAACCCGCGTGGCACCACCCCCGCTGGGACCAATGCGTCCGTCATGTGGAGTCATGTGGAGTTCGGAGTCCAGCGGTGGTGTTGGCGGAACAAGCTGTCATTTTTACTCTGTGACCGTCGACTGAGTATTGTAGTCGGTCTATGTAATTAGTGTTCGAACCTATTTTTCATATAAAACATAATGTCACACACCAGAAAACAACACAACCGACATAAATCATAATTACGTCGGAGAGTATGTTACCTACGGTCACTGATTTTTAATTGCAACACAGCTCTATCGCAGTGTTAGGTCGAATGGATTTTAATTTTGGATTCAAAATAGTTCTTTTGTCGCCTAATGTGCCTTATAGTGTTTTCAACGTTTTCCGATCATTTGGGAATATGGGTACATTAAGGTGTAGTGGATAGAACCAAAACAATGACATATTTTTTATTCATTTGTGTGTTGAGCTTTTATCTTTTTGACGAGATTGTTGCCATTACCTTCATTACATACTATAGGAGCAAGGATTTGAGCTATTTTACGCAATCTGCTACAAATTATTCCAATAAGGCAAACCTAACTTTTTTTTTCAAAAAGAATGGCTTATTCAGCTTAACGTGCAAAGAGAGCTATGGTGAGCTGATGTTGAGAGGTCCTGTTCAATTACTATTCCTTTCCTACTATTGGTCACTCGGTGGTCAACGGTCAACATTTGCACTTTCTGCATGCAGGTCGTTTGATCAGCAATTGGAGGGCTGTTTCAGACCGCTTCTTTCTTTTCTGATGTAATGGGACCTTATGAGTTAACAGAAATGGCGACTTGTTATGAAAACACATTGTTAGAAGCGCCACGGATTTTATGGACTTACTGTATCCATGTTCTCACCACAATCTTATTCAGGTCCGTTATGAGACATCTTCTGATCCCTTAGAGTCAGCGAAAGTCGTCTGAAAAGCTGTCTAATGGGAGGAATGAGGTAAGATCTTTACCAAGACCACAGTTAATAAAATTATGCATAGACTAGATAGAAGGCGACTTTGACCATTCTCTATTCCATGTACTGTCATAGCCTCATATCCATTGTTTCTTTATTTCAGTGTTTCCTGCGATCGTGCCGTTCCTTTGCTAGTATTATATAGTAGTAATAGTTTGACAGTGTGCAAAGGCACAATATATTTTTCATGCATATGGCTCTGCCTAGCAATGCAAGGTTTTGAATTGTCTTTATTACATTGTTACAGCGTGAAATGTGCGTTGCTTCAAACAAAATCAAGTCATTACTTTTGTTGATCCCTTCATTAATAATAAATTAATATCCGTAAAGACAGATTCCAGTCTTTCTGAACCTGCAGTTTATGGGTAACACTTAGTTGTCTAAGACATGTCAGTTTACTCAAGAGATTGTCAAGAAAATAGGGTAGCTAAACAAATATTTACCGTCTGTACATCAGAGAAAAAATGAAATCACTTACTCCTGCATCTATGTATCAAATCCCTATTCTACTTTCTGATCGGATTAAGAGAAATGACAGTTTCTTTTGACTGTTTTGATCAAATGTTTCTAAGGAATATGTCTCCTGCCTGCTCCATATCTTAATTCCGTTTGTCGGATATGCTTTTGTGACTGCTTTCCTCAGCTGTCAATCTGTGAATTTGAGCCCTTCTGGCATATAAGTAGTCCACTGTTGTATGTATATTATGTATGTATTTATGTCATACTATATACAATATGCAATGTATGCATACACGTGTCTGTGCCTGCTTCACACCTTACCTTAGGCTTTCTATTTATTTTATGTGTGGGATGCAGTGTCATTCTTCATCCATTCATTTATTCATTGGCTACAGGTTGCTGCTCGGAGAATACCACGGATGGAAAGGACTAGGAGAGGTTTACGTAGTGAGCAAGTATGGTCTAGTTTCGCTCGCGCTGATGGAAGAAGCAGCTGCAAGATGTAGCCAGAATTGAGAGCGTACCGAAGGGCATGGAATTTGAACATAACAAGTAGATTCACAAGACACTGGCTGCAACCAGGATTAACCACTGATCGACTGAACCATATCCAACTTACAAGTTTATTTGTTTATTAAGATTCAACACAGAAGTGTAAGGGGCGAGGGAACAGGTAATGACACCTTTGCCGGCCCTCGTTCCGACTTAAAAATACAAGTGTGATTCAGCTAACGAAAT
Organism: Branchiostoma floridae; assembly: GCF_000003815.2. Lineage (NCBI taxonomy): Eukaryota > Metazoa > Chordata > Leptocardii > Amphioxiformes > Branchiostomatidae > Branchiostoma > Branchiostoma floridae. The sequence goes on from NC_049981.1 coordinate 3,453,717, forward strand.
ATAGAAACGGTCCATTACTTTTATGTAGAACGCAGTTTTGAGTGTAATTATTAGTTTCATGTGTTAGACGAACACAAACTGTTTTAACGTTTCCTTTTATCATCCTTTACTCCTGGGGTGGCTGGAAAGTTAAGAAATCGGCCAAATAGACAGATAACATGCAAGAGGGGTTTGTCCGTTATAGGAGTACATTTTGCTCAGGTCGGCAAACTGTAAACCTTTAGCGGACTAACTCCTCCGGCATAATATCTGTCTATTTGGCCTATTTCTCTTTCCAGCCACTTTTAATAGTCACAGCTTATAAATGCACCACGTATTTACTGATAGCGTCTACGAAAATTATCATCCTTTGATATTGCCAAGAAGAGTAAGATATGTATTGTCTGCTTTTCAACACACCTTGTCATGTATGTATGAAAGGAATACGCCTACCTTGTGAAAGATATCGATGTAGTTCAAAATTGATCATCATAATTCAAGGAGCTAAGTATCATAAACAGGTATGATTGATGACTACGCTGTAACGTCTTATTCAATTGGGTAGTTATTTTGTGATCCATTCAACCGGTTGACAAAATATTTGTGCAAAATCTACTTGTCATGTACTTGTATTTTCCCTAGTAGGGGCAGTCGCCCCATATTGGCCCACCACGGGCGGTTGTCCTGTCAGGGCGATCGCCCCCAGGTACTGCAAGGACTGACAGGGCGATCACCCCCAAATCCTGACAGGGCGATCGCCCCCAAATCCTGACAGGGCGATCGTCCCCAAGCCCTGGCAGGGCGATCGCCCCCAAGCACTGACAGGGCAATCGCCCCCCAAGTACTGATCACAGAGCGATCGCCCCAAGCACTGACAGGGCGATCGCCCCGAAGTACTGGCAGGGCGATCGCCACCAAGTCCTGAAGGCTACAGGGCGATCGCCCCCCAAGCCCTGACAGGGCGATCGCCCCCAAGTCCTGACAGGGCGATCGCCCCCAAGTCTTCTTCACTCTGATGAAATCAAGACGAGATGACTGGACAATTCAGACTTTGTACGGGGCAATCGCCCCCACAAGTAAATATTCCTGGGACTTGAGTCTCTTCAAATATTGCATTCCAATCCAAAATGACTTGATTTTCAAAGAAATTCAGACTTCGTTTTCTGATTATCACGTCGAAAAAAAAGGAATAAAATGGATTTTCCTTTATTATTTTGGATTCTGTTATAAGAATTAGAGAGCTTGAAAGATCATCTGTCACAGCAGCAGTGGATTGTTCATACCTTGACAAAGACTGGAGCTGTGTAGTCGAAAATTTGGGTGAGTCCAATTTTTGTGTCGGAAATTATAGTTTATCTCGTTCCAGAAGAACTATAATAGAGGATGCTATTTTTAGTAATATTCCAATATGTACAAACTCTGCATGGTTTATGTGATAGTATTACACGCTTTTGAACCCCCTTTCTTCTGACAATCGAATGTTCTACAGCTTGAAAGCCTTGACATCTTCAAGCAGTGGCAGCATTATCGATTCAATGCACGCTTTGTTGCTTTTTGATCGCATTAAGAGCTTATCGCACCCCTTGGAGTGTTCCTCCATAGAATCAATAAAACTATCCATTCTCATAACGTATTAACGTAATTTGCCAGACATTCCGAATAGACTACTGATTTTGAGGGAATATTTATTCACGTCAGGGTACTTATTGAAAACACACCAGGCAGCATGAAAAACAGGCAAACCTCACATAACACTAAGGGAAACACGAATAAAAAAGAAACCGAGAAGGGTGGAAAAAATGGCTGTCAGATCTTCTGTGGTGCTCTAACGGTCAAATACTTGACAAATGAATAGATGAGATGTTAATAGGGAACTATGCTAACATGACTTTGGTACACATTTGACAGACTTTTGCATACGATCCTTATAAGTAAGTGGAACAACCAGTTTTTCTAGTAAGCTGTGCTTGTATTTGTATTTGTACTTATGTACATTTAATCGTTCTGCCAGCTCATTCTATTTTATGTATCATTTATCTTGACTTTTTGTATTTCCTTTTTATATGTGGAAATAAAAACAATAATAATAAAAAAATTCTAGTGACGCTGATGAAGGAGGGTGATGGATGTCACTCGAAACGTCCGGAGTTAATTTCCGTTTTTTATCCAGTTGTAGAGATTGATTTGTATTTGAATAAGATGAGATGTTAACTAGGTGTAAATGCATCCACAAGTTACTATGTATTCTTGACTATAATATACTGAAATAAAAAAAAAGTCGCATTCCTATCATCGAACAATCATAATACATTGCAGTCCTTTTTTCTGTTCAGTTTTACAATCATAATCATATCATCAACTGTAGTTTTAGAATCATGCCACATCACCATCTGCAGTTTTACAATCATAACCATATCACCATCTGCAGTTTTACAATCATAACCACATCATCATCTGCAGTTTTACAATCATAACCACATCATCATCTGCAGTTTTACAATCATAACCACATCACCATCTGCAGTTTTACAATCATAACCACATCATCATCTGCAGTTTTACAATCATAACCACATCATCATCTGCAGTTTTACAATCATAACCACATCATCATCTGCACTTTCACAATCATAACCATATTTTTCCTACATTCCTTATTTGTTTCTGATGAAAATATGACGAATGCTACCTAAAATGTCGTTCACACTTTGAAGAGAATCTATCGATTTGCTTGGTTTAGTATCACCCAACACTCACCAAATGTTCCCCCCAGACAGCAATGCTATCAAAAGCATCCCTGAAAGCTTTCTGCATTTGTCTCTGATGAGTACGCTCAGCGGTGAACCATTCGTTTTCATTCCTCAACCTTTCGGCAACACCGTAAATGCCAGCATGATTTGTTCGATTCTTTAACACTATGTTTGAGTCGTAATGTCATTTGTTATATGTGTAACGCCATGCGGATGTGCAGTAAGTGCTTCGAAACGCGCTCTATGCTGTAGACTCCACGCATGCACAAATAATTGATAACAAATTTAGATATCTATCTCCTTGTTCATCATGTTCCTCTGTTCTGGAGAAATATGGTTCAGAAGGGGATTATCTACTTCATTTTTAGCTAATCGATAGAATTACTACTGCACTTGACAACAATAAATTTACCATAGGAGTCTTTCTAGATTTAATTAAGGCATTTGACACGGTAAACCATTTTATTCTACTCAAAAAGCTAAACAAATATGGCATTAACGTGTTCTGCACTGTGTCTTTGTCAAGAGTTTAAAAGTCTGAAATGTTATGGTGAGTTGCGATCTTTTTATAAGCGTAAACGATATCAACACACGATAATACTACTTAAGTGCAAAATATTCTATTGACTTTAGATATACGCGTAAGATCGTATATTCTGTATGCGTATTTGGAGACGTATGCGTTGATATTACTTACTATTAGAACATATACGTTTGACATTTCCATGGGCTGTGCATAGATCAAGCTGGTTTATGTTGGTTATGTTGCTACGTTTCACGTTTGTTGTTTTCAATAAAATAAATCAATGCTAGCTACTGCCAGACACCACGACGATTCTTTTCGCTGGAATTGTGCCAGACTTGTCACATGTTTTCACATGATGCTATCCTAAAACGCTTAAGACAGAAGTGGAGCGATCGTAGCGAGAGGATTGTAGAGTGTATGAATAATGGAGAACACTAGGAAGGAGGGGGGGGGGGGGGCACGGTGGGACTGAGTCATTAGAATTATCTTCTTTTTGTAAGTGAGGGTGGAAAAATATTGCTATTGGGCAGCCCTGGCTATGCGTGCTGAACAGCCAACACCAGTATATACTTATATTGATAACGTTAAGAGATGCATACTGTAAATACAGAAACTTTCGCGGTGGAGTAATGTTTGCGGTTTTCGCGGCGGCCGCTTCACCGAGAATTTAAAACCACAGCGAACATTTTTCCATAACAGTAAGAGACTACAATGCACGGTGCTACCGCGAAATTAAAACCACCGAGAAAAGTCCATTTTCACGCGACCGCGAAATTCAATCTCCGCGAACTTAAATGCATTTACAGTAGCTTGTACCAGTGTGTTGACAAACCCACAGGTGTCAAAATAAGTCATGACCCGTCATTTTTTCTTGATACTGCATGCTTTGCCTGACTTTTCCTGCTAGCCGGGGAATCCATCACTGACCCCGGGGTTCAACATCGGCCCATAAACTAGTTTTATCACCAAGGAAACCCGGCGTTGCCTAGCGACAGTCACGGACGAGAGGGTGATACATGGACGAGTAGGGAACAACCAATCACGGCCGCATGTCCCCTTCATGCCTCCTTCGCGGCAACGCTATGATTATTCACATGAAAAGTATCGATCGGTCTCATTCTTTTACTGATAAGTGGGCTCTCTACGGCAGGAGCGAGCAAAAAACTGCCATCCAAAACCTCCTGCTTCCTGCAGATTCCTAGAACCTGGTAACATCAATCTACATGTTTACAATTTCCTTCACAGGCAGCAATGCGAGGAAACTGATGATGTCCATTAGCTACCGGTGGTACCACTTATAAAGTCCTCTTGTCATTGAGTTAGCTTGTCTCATTGGTGCAGACTGTAACCACATCTTCTGCGGCTGCCAGCTGGCAACTGCCTGTTCGTAAGACGGATTGCCTTGTCTATTGAAGTATCGGGATAGAGATTTCTGAATTGAGAGCCGGATTTTCCTACCTGACGTCAAACGGCGATCTCTTGCCTGACCTGAACGACCGACCTGGCAGCACAACGTCCTTGCGTTTATGGCCGAGCGAGTGCTGATGACACTTTGATAGCGTCAATTATATAGCTGGCAGTTTGTAGGGGTTTGCTTGACACCGGAACGAAAGGTGCATCACCACGTCGTGTGCTGCCGATGCTCACGTTACTCATCTCCGGTCTGCATCAACCTGGTAAGGATACGACAACATCATCACCGCAGTGGTTCAAACATTCCTACGGGACACCTCCCCACCCCCAACCGAGGAGAATCATGCCGTTGTGCGGTCATGGGATGGTTCTGACTATGGTGGAGATCGGGCTTTTCGCCACGGTGACGGGGCTTGTTATGACCCTGATAGCTTACACCAGATCGCTGAGCCCCTCAGCAGAATCTATAGACCAGATGATCATGTTTAACCTAAAGATCTTCGGGCCACTGACGCTGTCTATCGGTTGCGTCTTACTTTTACCGGGGTTCTGTATCTGCGCATTCACAGACTACCAGGAGGTGGCCGGGCTAAGGTACGACCGGAGCTCCAGCAGGTCCCACTCGGGGTTTGAGGCGAGTTCCCCCGAGGAAGAGCCCGATACAAGGCCCGGTGGGACTTTTATAGCCGAGTATAGGGAAGCGAGTGGAACGTTCAGGTCAGGGATGGTACGGAGTGCAAGTAGCCCTGCATCAAGGTTTGTACAGGAAAGTTACAAATTACATAGTTTTTACATGACAATGTCATAAAATCACTTATATTCTCAGTCTCAATGTCGAAGTATATTTTCGATTATTCAATAGCTTGTGCAATCAGTTTTTGGAACTTATTCTAGTGCAGTGGTCTTCTGTTTCAACAACAAGGTAAAATTCATCCTAGAAATTCGTCGTAGAAATTCAGGCAAAATTGTGGATCCAAACAAAGTCAAGTCAAGCCTCTTGGTTTAACATTCTAGTTGTTTTTATCGAAAAGAAATCATTAGACTGAAGTATACATGTGTTAATACTTTATTAAGGTCTTGTAGCTACAAACACACATGAACATAAAACCACAAATATATACGTCTATCATGATTGCTTAGAGGTTACACGACAGTATCTACGTATTTTACTGCGTTTTCCATTTGCACACTGTCACTGTGTGAGGGCTATTGCCTCATTATGTAAGCAGAATGGAAAGAGAGGGTTACGGGGGCATGTTCAATACAAAGTTCTCACGATAATTGCATGCCATCAGAGCAGGGGTTAGACATATATTGTATTCGGGATTATGTTTCTACGGGAACCAAAATGAAAACGCAATCTGAAAAATAAGCACTGAACGTTAAATGAAAAACACTTCAAAATACTGTGCTAATACTATGTGATAAATTTAACCTCATTTATTAAACAAACAAACAAATAACCTGCTATATAACAAAATGGAATAATTATTTTAACTCAATCTCTGCTTCGTATTTGACAAGACGAGGTTGCCCCGAACGCAAGTCACACGTCACCGTTAATAATGCATATCCCTGAACTGACCGTCCGAGCGGACATACCTTCAACCAAACCACATTTATCACCATTAATAATGTATATTTCTTTATCGCGTTGTAGATAATTTATGTCCTTCTACACCTCTCACCAGCTGGGACCCCAAAGGGGGTCGTTATCGACCCCAGATCTTAAATTTTGTTCCCGATCATGGTTACTATGGTTACAGGTAGTGGTGCGTACCTAAAACCCGGAACTGAAATTGGACTTGTAAAAACGTTTGAGTCCAAGTAAAAGAAAAACAATTACTTAATGTCAGGAACCAGGGCCGGACTTGCAAAAAGTCATCTCTCACTTATATTTTCTTCTTTGTTCTTAATCATCTAAAACTTGACATAAATAGTGAAATTTGCACTGGAAAAAGGCAAAAAAAAAATTTCTTGTTTATTACTGACCTTTTGTGTCTTTTGGCTGTAAATAATTTGCATGTATTTTCCACATTGCTCCCCCCCTCCTTGCCCCTCAAAAAACATAATATGCAATGATGGGTTTAGGTCCGGACTTAAAGTCTGAACCTGAACTGCTGGACCTGAATCCGGACGTACCTGAACCGTAATATGAGTTTAGGTACGCAACACTAATTACACTAATAATGGAAGGGTATAGATCCCTTCTTATGCTTATTTCCTTATACCAAAATAAAGCAAAAACAGAACACTGCTGCATAATATATAGCTCTAGTTGACCTGAATCCGTGGAGTAGAATATATCCATTGTTCTTATAAACAGCGTATTTAGGAATAGCAAGTCGTAAGTAGCAAGGGATGTTGCAATATTTTGAATATAACGTGTGCAATATTCTCAAAGACATTGCCATTTGAAACCACCATCTCTTTGCTTGATATCCATACATATGAAAACCCTTGTACTGTTCTTAAAAACAACGTAGGTTACCCCGCTGATAAATGTGAACTAGGGTTACGTTTTTGTTTATTATTAGCTATAGAAAGTTATGAATACCCGTTTATTATATGGAGCGACAGAAAATGTGTTCGTGTGTACGAGACGGAAAATAACGTTCGCGAAGAGCCCATGATGTGCAAATGAGAACAAAAACAATGTCCCTGGTTTCCCAGAGTTAACAATAAAAGGAACATACACTCTATTGTAAAACATATTCCTTCAAAGCTTGTTAAAATTCACCGCAGTACATCTATGGGTTTTTTTTTAAATCAAATAGAAACGCCAAGTGACATTAATGGGTTCCTGTGCATTACTGTGAAGTGAGCAGAATATTACTATGTCTGTTCGTGTTAAATCAGCTTAAGGCCATAACAAATAAATCTTATGGATGCCATCCACGCGCTCATTAATTTTCGCTTCATTTAAAAAAAAAACTTCTTTGGAGATGGTCAACGTGCCGAAAAATTACAAAAAAGGGGGAAATAAAAAAAGAAGATTATGTTGGGATGTAGCCTAATGATTGTACATGTAGAATTGACACTGACGTGGTAGCCATGGCTTTAGGCATAGAAGTGAAACGTGTTGGATAGTTGTGAAAGTGCCACCAATATTGAAGCTATTAGTGTAGTTAAAGCTTTGTAAATAACTAATAGCAATCTACCATACTAGTGTCACTTTTACTACACACTTCATTCAGAGAGTACATGAATGGATGTATTATTAGCTGTGATAGCATGTTTTCCATTTAATTCTTGTTACAACGACCATTTTCAAAATGTAGCCATATTATTTTTTTTGTACCCATATTGTTTTTTGATCGCCCTATCTTACTATTTTTTTTGCAATCTGCAGAGGATGTCATTCATAATATTTACTTGCTGTGGCCTAATGTCAGGCGTTTCAGTCTGCCAAGTTTGATTAAATAACCGCTCAACACTGCGAGACTGCTACAGTTATATTCAGCCTGCTGTAACGACATTTCTGAGGTAATTAGGTTTCACTGAGAAGCACCATCCAAAACTATTTTATAGCAGCAGTCGTGCGTGCCTATCTTTAGCGCTTGGAATGATATGAGTATGGGTAGAACAAGTACTCCTCCGTTGCTATAACCACTTAGTCGAACCGAGAAATGCAAACATTATTTAGTTCATTCTCAGAACCCGCCTAGGTCATGGAAAATGGAGGCAAAGTTTTTTGGTGTGTGTGTGTGTGTGTGTGTGTGTGTGTGTGTGTGTGTGTGTGTGTGTGTGTGTGTGTGTGTGTGTGTGTGTGTGCGTGTGTGTGTGTGTGTGTGCCTGTCTGTGTTTCCGGATATTTGTGGTCAGAATAACTCAAGAACCTCTGGATGAGTTGTATTGATATTTGATTTGTGGGTAGGGGTAGGAAAGACAAAGGTCAAGGTCGATTTAAAACCCCTGGTATGTGACCTTGGTACTGCAGCGGAACTTCGATTTTCTTAAATTCTTTTGTCATAGACATGCTATGGTCTTCATGTTTGGTGGCAGATAGCTTGTGATGTAAGGAAGAAGTAGTGTATGTTAGGGCTCCCTAACAGCTTGCTCTGGAACTGCAGGGTCAAAATCTTCCAAGGAGCATAACGGAACAATGGAACGATGAATTTCCATGATATTTAGCATGCAGGTATCTTTGACCGGGATGCACATAATGAAATACAAATAATGCAAATTTCGACTTAATTTGCATACTTATTGAGAAAAAATACATTTACAGTGTTTTTCATTAATAGGACTCATATGCACGTAACATTGTGTACTTTGTGACAGGTGGAAGAATTGCAGATTAAGTAACAAATTTGTATAGTAATTGTGAAAGTGTCTTTATTTATCTAATTACATGCATTAACTGATTGGATTATCAACATTGTGACCTGCGTAAGTTAATTAAAGGTGTACATAACCGAGCATAGATTATGCAAATGTGGAAGTCATTTGCATAATCAGAATATTTCATGAATGTATGAGGTTTCCGAACTCTACACTATTATTGTGCTGTATGTTCCTCAAAATCTGTATTTTGATACTAGCAAACTTGACAAAATTAGGTTTATAGTATAATTATACACTGTCCTTAATTACATAACTTACAGTGTGGGCTTTTGTGTTTGACTACTTCTTTGCATATTTACCCAAGGTAAATTCTCATTGCTTAAATTTGTCTGTATGTGTGTGTTTCCGTACTGCAGTTTCTAGATATCCTGCAAGAGGGCTCTTTGGTAAAGTATGCTGTTTCAAGTTTTGGTTAGTTATATATAAGCCTGGTACTATCATATTTGCGGAGAGGACAGAAGAGTCTTGGGAGCTATAATACTGTTGCTAACTAGGCCAATTTTTGGTTACATATTTTAGGTATGACATAAGTTGTCTAACGATGTGACGTCATTCCGTTTCCCAGCACGAGAGAAACGACACCTAACGGTTCCCATGACAACCTCATCAGACATGCGCATCAGAGGGACCGGGGACAATTCTATCTAATCTACAACCACCACCCTCCTCCGCCCTATGCGTCTGTCACGGCGCATGCTCGGGACAGTCACGTGACGTGTGACGTCACCAGTGAGGGCAGGACACCAAGCACGAGCAGGGTGACGTCACGCGAACTTCCGCCATCTTATGAAGACGTCATGAAAGCGCAAGTCAGACGAGTTGAAGACGTTTAAAATCTGAAGAATCTAAGGATAAATCTTAAGACATAGGACGTACTCAGATGAAACAGAGACATATGTGCCACGCCCTGTTAGCCAGGATGATTTGATTATTACATGGGTGAAATCATATGGGACACCAAAAACTGATGCGAGCGTGCAATAGAAATAGGTTGGCCCAAAAAAAAGATGCCTTCATCATCATCGGCATCATGAAACCTAAGTGAGTCCTAAGTGGCCAGGATGGTTGAACAAATGACGAGAGGCTTACGGAGTAATTTTTTTTGGTATGCCGAAGAATAGAGCCTTTATTTTGTTCTTTAACATCCTCTTCTTTGACTTTGGAATTGGCATATGTTCTGCTCATCTTACAGCTGCTTTGTACGATTAACAGTATGGTTAAAACTTTTTTTTAACCAAACGGCCGAAAATTGATGCGTACGTAAGGATGTAATCCATATTGTCAAATCAACATGGCCTTTATAACAGAGTTACAACCGAAGAGGAAAGTAGCATCGCATACATGTAGCGCGAAACCCGGGCGTTTAATAGACCTTTGTTCGCGGGTTTCAGATCGGAGTTCTAGGAGCAAAAACTTGGTACTAAATGCTTTTACTGAGCCGGAACTCTTATGGCTTTCTCACGATAGAAAATTATTCTCGTAAAATCGTTTGTTGTGCGATCCTTTTTATACTATTACATGTTGTCTGGCATTTCGAATTATCATACAGTTAACATTGTCCTAACAAGTAGGGGCCGCAATATGTAACTAAAGAACGCAGCATTATTTTTAAAGAAGCAAAAAAATGTAATATTATATTCATGAACGTTCTATACCTGGTTCTGAAGTCACATAAATGGAATCGGAATAAATGGTTGGAATTGTAATAAAATGAGGAAAATACATTGTTGATGAACATGGACTAGTGTGATCATTATTTATTTTATCATAAAGATTATATGACGCAACATGCAACGCCCAGCTATTCAAAGGCTATTGTGAACTAAAACGTTAACTAAGAGACACTATAGAAAGTTTGGATTTACCATGATATCTGGTGTCCTTTTTTGGATAAACAATTTTTAACCTTACCTTGTGGCTTGAATGATCTGTTCAAAACAAAGTCACTCAAATTCCTCGTAGCCTCTTTACATCTTACAAATGGCTTAACCCTATTCAGACCGGGGGGGGGGGGGGGTTTGAGGCCCGCGCTAACTTCGATGTCCTATAACGCCATAACGGCTTACGCTAGAGCCACCAAATTTGGTGAGTTTTCCTAAAATATTGTTGGCAACAACTTTACGAAGTTTGACAAATTTTCCATTTTTTCTTGTTGCCATGGCAACCGTTTGTTGACAGGCAGTTTTGCCAAAAATCACTATTTTTGGTTCTAACTATGTATTTTTCACATTTATTTTCTATATTACTGCGATTTTGTTACATAAATAAAATCTTATATTATTCAGCATATCTTTCATAATTATATATGCATAAATTATGCTAATTTGATGACGTCATCAGCCCAAAATCCAAGATGGCGGACCGAATGGCCAGATCAATAATAACAAGCTAATTATCCCTTAAAATTTGTAACTACCTGGTATTTTTTCATCAAAAACCATCTAAATAAATGAATTTAGTCTATTTCCATTGCCCTTTGTGATTATTTGATGCAAAAAAAGGATTTTTCAAAATTCAAGGTGGTGGATATAATATGGTGGAGCCCAACTCGTATCTTAGATGTGCATGACGTCATTTTATGACGTCATTTTGACGTCATTGATGTTGCTATTGGCAACGCAAGTCGTAATAAACATTATTATTCTGTTATCTGCACTTGTTGTTACATTTTTGTAGCATAACTTGAAGTTTTCTGAGAATACCCATTTTTCATGGGTTTGGCCAATGTAATCAAATTGATGACGTCATAATTACGTCATCTTACGTGAACGTAACGTCAAACGTCACCTACTTGCCAGATATTATGTCGAAATTATGTCCTGAAAATTTGGTGGCCCTACGGCACGTCGTTTTAGAGTTATAGGACTTAGAAGTGGAGGGCCTCAAAAGCCCCCCCCCCCCCGGTCCAGGGATGACCAAAAAAGCCCGGTCTGAATAGGGTTAACACTAGTTCACCTTTATCCGCAAGGTAGCCTATATTCGTTTACCAACACGGCATTAAGGGATATCAACTGGACGAAGAGTGGTTCAAGTTGTAATATGTTCAAAATATTGTAGTTTGAAACTACCGTCCGTCGACTTCGAAGCTTCATATATCCCATATTTCATATACTTCCGATATCCCCAAATACCCATTTTTGAAAACAACGGATAAAGGTAACCCCGTGCAATAGCAGCATGACCCTGAAAATGGCAACGAAATCTGGCGGGGAAAATACTAGTCCCCCGTCCCTGGATCATCGGGGTGCTTTGCGAAGTAATGCTCTCTTCTCCAAGATAGTCAGTGTAGAAATTTTCGTTAAATTCGCCGTAAAAAAGTTTTTAGCAGCAAAACGAGATGAGAACAAATGAGCGGTCACCGACCATATCGAGAGAAACGATTGTGTAATAGATTAGGAGCGGGATAGGTTTGTTTTTGTTTGTTTGAACTTTGTTTATTCATGAAAGCTCGAATCGGCCTGCAGGCCGCTTTCCATTCAGGTTAGTCATTGTCATTGATAGAGGAAAACACGCTGGATAAAAGAAACAGTGAGTCTAGATCAGGAATTCAGTTCCAGTCATGAACAAAGATGAGGGGGGTTAAACTCAGTCACGCTTGGGACGGCATTCTCACTTCTGCAGCGCCACCTACATTGGCTATAAGTAGCAGTGAGAAGTAGATCCAGTCATTCTACCCTGATGGTTCTGTCTGAAACGTTGGAAGTGAGTACTACTTTGGTTGTGTTTTAAGACCCTTACTATACTGATTTTTTCACCAGTATTTGCCATAAGGCCATGTTGATTTGATTATATGGATGACATCCTCCGGGAACTCCAAAACTGATGCGAGCCAGCGAATAAAAAAAAAGTTTGGCCAAAAAAAAAAGTTGCCTTCAGTATGAAATCAAAGTGGCCAGGAAGGTTGAACATAGGCCTAAACACACATAGTATAGTATACCAACAGTTAGGTGTAGGCACCAGTACATCATATGGGTGCAAAACATTTTTTTCTTCTTGGACCAATCCGAAAAAAAGACCTGAAAAAAACAAACAGAGGAACATGTTTCGCCAATTACAAAATGGACACACTATGTTGGCAGCCATTTGGGGTCTAACCGGGGGGCTAAGAAGACAACAAGAGCGAAATCAAGTAGAGTTTATAGTCAATTGCACCAAGTTTCTACAGTCAAAGGTACAGAGACAGTTAGGCTTTATTACATGGAGATGGGATTTTAAAATGCAGTGGGAGTCCAATAATCCACCAAACAGATTCCTTTGTAGCAAAATTGACCAATTGCCATTGTTTTGAGTATTGCCAGTTCTCAAGTTTCCACAGACAATCAGGTCCAGATTCATGTCCGGATCTAGCTGGAAATGATCCTCTGGACCTGAATTTTCTGTACTGGTACCTCCACCAACCAACAATAGATTTTTTTTCTTTCTGTCCTTTTACATATTATTCTTTGACTTTAGATTCATTTTGGCATTCTATGGCATTAGTTATCTGTTTTCTGATACTTTTTTTTCAATCTACGGAATATTTGTGCTCATTTTACAGCTGCTTTGCACAATTTATTATGTGGTCGAAAACGTTTTTTTTTTTTTGGAAATGGCCGAAAATTGGTGCGAGCGCGGATGTCATCCATATAATCAAATCAACGTGGCCTAATACAGGCTACCTCGAATCCTAGTCATATTTAGAGTAAAGTGCAGTATATATAGATCATTGGTCAAAACCATTAGCTTAAATTTGCCATGGTCCGACAGATTTGCGCACGATTCTGAAAGTATTGCAAAAGAATAAAACATCTTGACACAACAGTAAAGAATACAAAGAAATAAAGTAAAGTTAACCTACGCCTTTACATTCAATAACTGTTATACTGCGACAGTATTGAGAAACTAAATCTCTCCCCTCCCGGACTTTTCAACTTTGACCTACGACCTGGCGCCAAAATTCGCGCGCCATTTTCAGCAAGAAAACAATGCTTTGCCAGGCTGAAGACAACTCCTCTCTCTGTGAATCCGTTTCCAAGGTCCCTAGAATCAAGATGCCTTCCAACAACATTCTCCTGCGGTTCGCTAAGATGACTGAGCACGCCTTCGCTCCCACGAGAGGGTCAAAACAGGCGGCCGGCTACGATTTATACAGGTAAAAACACTCTGGTTTGGGTACGTGCGCCCCCCTCCCTCTACGCGCCAAATCTTAGAAGTCATATGTTTTTGCACGGTATTACCAAGGACGTCGTATATCCAGATGGTCAGCTTCAACACATTCTGATTCTCAGATAACACACCGTTTTGATATGGCGTGCTTAGGGCAGCATAATTTTGTGAGACTCTTGAATAATTCAATTTTTTAAAGCCTTTGCAGCCTTCGATCCGATCGCGACGGGTGCTGGCAACTTGAAAAAGACGGATTTTCAAATATAAGGGGGTCACAGTAAGCCTTTAAAACAAAAGGGGGCCAAAAGGGGGTCAAGATTGACTGAATATGGAATTTTCCACAATGAGGTCATGAAAATTCTTCTATCCATGTCGACTTTAATTTAGTTACAGTACTTTAGAAATTAAGAGAGGGGAAAGGCAGAAAAAGTTATAAAAGGAGGGTAAACGTACTTGCAAGTTAAATGAACTTGCCTAATATTAGACACCGTTCACACTAGAACAAATGATTCAGATAAAACATGTTATCTGAGATTCTGAATAAAAAATTTTCTTTCCTTCCAAAATTGTGTTTACACTGCTCTTCGGCAATCCAATTAGTACGCCCTCAGTCTTATCCGAATAATTGTGTTTCTCGACTCCATGCTCCGCCATTCTTTTGGAGATATCTTCAAAAATGTCCCTGTTCTCATGGACTTACCCAGTTTTTAATGCATAATTTATGCGTCTCCTCCTGTTTTGACAAAATCCAAGTGAGACAATCCAAAAACCTAATTCGGATCGAGTCGTTTTATTTGGCTAAGATGTTTTAGTCGTTTTTTTTCGTTTTTTTTTAGAGTGAACAGGATCTTGAAAAGGGGTCTGGGCATGCATAGGGAAACCAGGTCACTAGGGGATCAAAAAAAGGCTAGGGTCCACAGAGTTTTGTTAGGTTCCATTGTGTTCCTTAAGCCATACCATGTGCACATTGTACAATATTTTTTTATCTGCCCCCCACAGTGCATACGACTACACCATCCCAGCACAGGGCAAGGTTCTGGCGAAGACTGACATCCAAATCGCTCTGCCTGAAGGCTGCTATGGCAGAGTCGGTAAGTACATTTATGGCATACCTGCCTGTGACGCGAAAACGTTTGATATGGGTGTTCCGGGCCATAACTTCTGTATTGCACAGGTTCAAAAGGAGTATCACACAGGCTTTCTTCGAGTAGACCGAACCATTTTGAGCGGGCCGAGTGCGGCACGGTTGGCAATTCGAATACAAAATGTACTTGATTCGGACGTTGGAACATTTCTGTTGCAACACTTTTTGTTCGAGGGCACCAAATTTGTTCACCTTCTGGCTTATTTTGCATCAAAACATGGGTTATCTCAGGTGGGTATGACCTAAATAAAATACAACACGGTTTATTCCGCATCACCTCCGTCAGGCGATCCGACCCGCGGTCGGGCTGGTACCTCGGGTGAGACGGAATACACCATGTTGTATTCTGCATGTAACATGTAACATGTTTGGATATGTGTGGTCAAATGTGTAGGTCAGTGGTTAGTAACCCTACCTCTGGAACTAGAAGCCGTGAGTTTGATTCTGACTGTGTCACCCACCCGACATGCACGCTACTGGAAAGGGTCGCAGTCCTTAGGACTGGGTGATCCACTGTGTAGGAGAACATTTTACATGGTACTATATAGCATATTCTTGACAGTATCATAGAGAAAGTGCCATGTACCATTTGTAAGTCATTCTGTAACTTTAAGTGTAATTTGTAACATAAGTAATTGGATGAATATTTAAGTCTTTTAGTATGGCTCGGTCAGGAATAAAACTCATGACCTATAAACAGACTGCAAGGTGAACACAAATGTTTACAAATAATCCTTCTGTTTTTCAGCCCCTCGATCAGGACTGGCACACAAAAACTTTATAGATGTGGGAGGTGAGTGTGTAATTCAGTTCACTTTACAGGCGCAGGCACAGGTCAGGTACAGGTAAAGGGATAGACACAGGTATGCAGTAGGCACATGTACAGGCATAGGTACATTTTGAAGGTTCAGGATTTAGGTACACAGCTCTATGTTGATGCTCCTCTTTCATACCACTCCACTCTGAGCAGAGGACATAGTAGTTGCTCCCTCTGACAAAATGGAAGAGTACTGCAGTGCAGATACATTTGTATAGACACTCAGTAAAACTCTAATTTCTAAACTAGACCAAAGTCATTGAAAGTTTAGAATTTGAATAAGACCCTTAATAGTGATACAAGAATAAAAGGCAAATATAAGAGAGATCAAGACAACATATCATGTTGTGTTCACATGTGTACACGAGGTTTGCTGATTTTGAATCTCTTTCCTGGAATCCAGCCGGGGTGATTGACAGGGATTACCGTGGCAACGTAGGGGTCATCATGTTCAACTTTGGCAAGGAAGAGTTCAAAGGTCAGTGCCTATACATAAAACACTATTGAAATCATTATTGCAGTGCTGACACTAGATGTAATCTCTTAAAGTTGCAGACATCAAATCTAAGAAATGTTTTTGGCTAAGGTCAGATTGGTTTGTGGGGTTATGCATCATCATCTTTATGTAAACAATGCTAACTTTGACAGTACAAACTTTAGAAATGACTATGAACACTACTCACTTCTCTCTTGTTATTTTCTAGGAATCATAAGTCTCAAAATGTCGATATAATCTGTTCATTGTCTAATTGGTCCAAATCCAGTCAACTGATTTTTTTCAGGTCTGTTTTTTCTAGACCGGTCCAACAAGAACAACGTGGGTTTTGTACTGGTACCACCCACTCGAAGTGGTGCGTTAACTTGTCTCTATGTCCCACAGTGAACAAGGGAGACCGGATAGCTCAGCTGATCTGTGAGCGGATCTTCATGCCTGATCTGCAGGAGGAAGAGGTCAGTAGATACTTACATGTTGTTGTTGTCGTTGTTCACTTTTAATTTATAGTGCATGGCTCAAAATACCACCTGCATATGCAGGTCAGTGCAGGTAAAATTAGAGCTGTGCAGATATTTCTGGTGTCTACCTGCACCTAACCCACACTGGTCCATGTAATGGGTTTTATACATGAATGTCATATGATGTAGGTGCCTGTGGACTGTTATTAGCTGCATTGACTGTTACTTACATGTACTTACTTAGGCGTACTGCCCATCCTTGGGCATGGGCCACAAACTGGTTGCCTCCCTCTCCGGTGGTGGCCCTGGGCCATTTCTTCCAGCTGTCCCCATGTGTAGCCAGACTCCCTCACGTCCGCCTCCAGGCTTCGCCTCCAGGTGTTTCTAGGTCTTCCCCTCTTGCGCTTTCCTGTGGGGTTCCATGTGAAGGCTTCCCTCACTGTGCTTGAGGCTGACTTGCGCAGGGTGTGACCCACCCAGGTCCACCGCTTACATAATATTTCTGTCCCTACTGGTACCTGTCCAGTGCGTTGCCATAGTTCTTCGTTACCGATGGTGTTTGGCCAGTAGACTCTCAATATCTTCCGTGAGCAGGTGTTGATGAATGTTTGTACTTTCTTTGTTATGCCAACTGTTGTTCTCCATGTCTCAGCACCATACAGTAGACAGGTTTTACCATGGTGTTGAACATCTGGATCTTGGCAAAGATGTTAAGTTGGAACTGTTACCACCTATGAAGTATAATTACTATAAAAGAAAAAAAAATAACAATGGTTCCTGAACAATTTTATTATGATCCACACTTCTTAAATTCAGAGTGGTGCAGGTGAAATTTGTGTGGTGCAGGTAATTTTCAATGTTACCAGCACCAGTGCAGGTTTGCAGAAAAAAGTCTTTTGAGCCTTTTAGTGCCTTATGTCAGCATGTTTCCTTGATGTTTCAGTAGCAGGATATATATTATAGGGAGGAGTTGCGCTTTTAGGTCACTCCGAAAGATGGTGCTGCCCCAACGGAACTGTCCTTATCCCCAGATGCTCAAATTACCAATCTAAACTTTCCAGGCTTCCCTTGTTATATCCACATTGTATTTGATCTTTTGAAACAAAGATGTGTGTTCACATTTGCAATAACAACATGTTTAATCTGTCTATTCATAGTACTTAGTTTGTGTATTGTGTATGAGTGTCCTCATAATGTTTGGTTATCGTTGAATTTTTGTTTGTTTGTTTGTAATGCAGACTCTTGACAACACGGAGAGAGGGGAGGGAGGTTTTGGTTCCACCGGCAAGAACTGAGGAGCTGCAACCAATCCCAACAACTTGCCATCTTTACTGGACCAGACCAGATGTTTAAAATAGTAAAGCACAAACAGTCCTTACAAGAACTTCAGTTTCCATTTGTACTAGACCAGACTAGAAATATACTTGTAGTACAAGTTGCACATAAAAAGGATACTTTAACACAACTAGCAGACATGATTTAACCGTAACTTTATGCTTGGTTGACTTTCAACACCACATTGTTGTCTATGATAGCTGTATATTAGCATATGCTGTATTTTCTTGAGTACGCACTTCGTAAACTTTTCAAACTGAAAACGTGTTGCATCACCAAAGTTGGGTTCATCATTTATTCAGGCTTTCCATTTGCATTTCAACCTGACGCTTGTCTGTAACTTGTACTGTATTGAGGGTGCATACTGGTACTTGAATTGCATACTTCAATCAAGAAAATACCTATTTTTCCACAGAAATTTCAAGATATGATAATGTATCCATTAAACTTGTACAGGTGAGGTGATGCAGAAAATGTTATTTGTGCTTTAATATCTATGTGTTTTGTCTAAAGTAAAGATATGAGCGGAGCTGGTTATGGGTTTTGATACTAACCAAATAAAGCAACCATTTTCTGTTTTTCACTATGTCGATGTCCATTTATTGTGTTTACTTTTTGTGATTGTGTGATAAGTGTTATTAGCCAGCGAAAGGGTATGTCACCCCGTAAAGGGTATAACCCCGCCGTGACATGTGCGAACATCTGTGTATGGCGGCTTTGAAAAGGTGTCCTCTGACACCTGTTCCGCCATACCCTTTATTGCCATATGGAGAATCCTAATAAATGAATAAATAAGTCCTAGAGGATGGATAGACCTAGCATTTGTGTTATGCTACAGTCCCATTTCCAACCTGCGGCCAGGCTGGGTAGCATTCGGGAATGAAAACTATGACATAAAAGACACACAGAATGTAAAAAAAAATATATTGTTGTGAGCATAATTTGTTTAGTGTATGTTACTAGATAAACACTTTTATGTTATACCTGGGCCGCGATAATGTATGATACAGGTGTTCCAGACCAGGTGATGAAAAGCTGTATCATACAAGCTTCTAAGTTTTATCACACAGGCTTCCAGCGAATAATTTGAGCATACTTGGTGTGGTGTGGAATATTACTGTTGTAATAATGTGTCTTGGAGGCCACCAAATTTTCTAAACTCCTGGTGCATTTCCCATAACTCAAACGTGTTTTCTCAGGTGGGTATTACTAGTGAATTGCTGTCAAGCGATCCTACCCACGGTCGGGCTGGTACTCGGTCGATACGGAATACGCTGTGTTGTATTCCATATTTATTTTTCATTTCTGCAAACATGCCAGTCAGGCCACAGTTTGGAAATGTTATGGTAGAATTAGGTCACAGCAAGTTGATTTTACAGATGAGATCTGCACAATCATCAATTTTTTTCTGATCGGAAAAAAAAAATTGGAAACAAAAACAGTTTTTTTTTTCATCAGGTGGTCACCATGACAAGAAAATACCACAGTGGGAAAATGTGTTGTGGCCTTATTGTACTTTATTGTTATTGTTTTGTTTTTTTTGCCCTTATTATTTTTGCCATCTGCAGAGGATGTAATCGATAAAATACCCTTGTTCTGGCCTTACACAATTTGACTATGGCCTCCTCACACCCACTCCCTCAACAGTTTCAAGATTTTAGAGTGTTTTAGATAACCAACAACCTTAACAAATTTGAAATCAGATTCTATAACTTATGTTTTTAAAATCATTTTTAAATTTCCTAACTTGCTGAGTTTGATGTTCTGCCAGGGACTCAGATGTATTTAACAGTATCACTCTCTTTGCAAAAGCTTTTTGTATCATAGTATTTCTTCATTGTATTTTTTTAGTGAGCTTTACATTGTAGATTATATTCAAGTTTTCCGATTCAATTTGTAGATTATAATCTTTGAGGCCGGTTTCCCCGCTTCCAAAATGCCAAGTAGATTCCAAACAGCTATTGAAAATACCAAGAAAGTGAAAGTGAAAAACCCAGAGGTCAGAGTTCACGTCTCGGGGGAAATTCCTTACCCATCATCCCCCGCGGTTTTAGGTGGGTGAAGAAGATGGCGGAATCACTGATGGGTGGTGACGTCTCGCTAAAATTTACCAGAAATTTGGGCGGATTTCTACAAAATATCAGCTCCTGGCCGACGGACAATCCGGTGAGAAGGTAAGGAATGTCTTTGTGTGTTTAGAAATCGTCTTTTACTTGTTGTTTATCCGTACTGAGTTGATAAATTCGAGGAATGAAGGTAGCACTTTCGGGTGTCTATGTGCAACGTACTGGATAGGTATGCTTTATGCAGATTGCAAAACATAATATTTTTTTGCTCCCTCGAGCTCGTCCGTTTGTTTTTGACACACTGTGTTCCTGTGCATACACAGTGTTGTAGGTATGTAGGTTGTATGCAGGTATATAAAGCCGAGTTTATGTAGGTTCTTTATATAATATCTGATATAAAGTAAATTATAAACAGGTTGTCCTGGTTGGGAAAATTATATATGGATCGGAGGCATTCAAAATTCTCATTTGATATTCATTGTAGAATTGTCATAGAAATCGCTTTCTTCTTCAATTTATTCAGTTGACACAATATATATTATTCAATGATGAAAGGCTCCTTACGGGGTGCTCCCTTCAGATTAAACTTAACTGATTTCCAAGGGAGTACTGTAAGTTACTAAGTGTAACCCAACTTTTCGGCATATTGTATACCTTTGATGCCGTGTCTAGTATAAAATGATTAGATTTATGAGTGGGACCGTATGGCGCAATCAGCAGCACGTTTGACTCAGGTCCAGAAGGTCCTGAGTTCGAACCCCGCTGTGTCACCAATCTTGTGCCCTTGGCTTTACACGACTTTCCTCCCTTCACTCAAGTGAAAAATGAGTATAATATTAGGCTACAAAGGTCTTCAGCAAGTTGAAGTTGGTAGCCTCAAAACGAAAGAAGAAGAAGAGTTTAATGTCACAGCCGCCAATACTCTATCAGTCTGTATAACCTTGCATCAAACATGGTGAAATTTTCTTGGCGATGCAAAAATGGGTCGATGTACACAAATCCATGTTTCTTCTGGACGACAGTTTTATGCATGATTTTATTCAGCACCTTGGATGAAAACAAACATATCCCACTTCTGCAAAATGAGACAATTAAAAATCTGTCCAAAGTCATGGGAATGACGAAGAAAGGAGACCTGCCATTACTGGCAAATTAGTTACCTTGAAAATCGACATTTGACTGGAAATATTTGTCTGAGAACTCTGAACTGGTTTTGGGATTTTCAATAACATACTAGTTAAGATTCTTGTGAACATTTGTATGCTGCATCAGCTATCTGGTCCCCGCGGACCCTCGTTTACGAGAGAGGGGGTAGAATAATGGAATTAGTCCCTGATCCTGGCTCTGACAATATCCTTATATGGGCATGGAGTATCCAAGGGGTTTCTAGGGAGGGTCTGCATGGGGGATCAACAATGCTGTGCTGAAAATCAGGAGGAGATCCAATACATAACGCTGAATGCAGAATGTCCATTTCACAAAATTTGCCTTCCTTAGTATAATTTATGGAGTTCAAATAGCTTTCACTGTGAATAATGGGATAATCAGAATACTGAAGTTCCGCATGTAGGCCCTCCCCATCAATGTTAATCATGCAGAACAAGCGGCAGAGTGTCGACCCCATGTTCAATGCTGTTTTGTCTCCGAAATCTAATCAAAAAGCTGACTGCGCATTGCAATGATCCATGCAATTCTTTGACAATACGGAAAACAGAATGAACACAGAAAATATTGCTTTTGTTATTAGAATGCAATGTGTGCAATGCGTGCATAGATAAGATAAACAAACATACATTTTGATGAGCAAGTTATACTTTTTAATTTCTAGTGAAACATCCTTAATTTGCTTAGAAATACTGCCTTTATATTGGTTAATGGAGTGTTGTGCCGAAGGGCAGCTATAGCCGGCTATATTGTATTTATACTGTAAAATTACAGATACAGATACAGAATGAGATAGTATATGCAACGAAAGATTTACATCATGATGTTTTCCTACACTTGATTGGTTACCAGGTCAGTCATGGCCACTCATGGGCAGGAGACAACGAATCAGACTCCTCGTTACATCTCACACGATGTGCCAAGCACAACGGCCCATGTCGTGACCTGACGTTTATGATAGATAGATTCTGTTGTGATGTTGAATTATTTATGATCAAAATCTGATACAGTTGTTAATGGCAGAACCATGTAGCCCACTCAGCATTTGAATGCCTAGTAAACATACTTATTTACTGGTTTGATTCAAAAGGTTAAGCTTGAAATCTGCAAAATTATATTGTTCCGGGGAAATTCCTTGACATGAAGGCAGCTGGCATATTACCCAAAATTAGCAGGTGAGAAAATTCTGCTTGTTTTGGTCCAAAGAACTTCACCTTCGCATGGAATTTAGGTCTAGTTCAGTCATTTTAGGTCAAACTGTACTTTTATTTTTACTTATTCCTACAGTATTTTCGGTTGTACATATATACAAGCTGGGAATTCAAAGCTCTTCTGTATTGGTAGAATTTATTCTGAAGCAAGATGTACTGGGATGATGTGCAACAAATTATATTGGACTTATCCAAAGTATCATTCAGTCATTTCTTGACAATGACTGGAGTTTGACAATGAAACATGAAGTCCATTTTTTGTATTGAAAATTACAGTTCTGTTTTATCTTCTCTTGTTACTGAATGTGTCTAGTAAAGATTTATGTGAAGTTTGATAAACCTGCCCAGTGTATCTGTGTTAGAAGCACTGATATTCTTGAGAGAAAAGATTGATTTTAGCCCATAAAACTGTAGTGGTGTAGGAGGACTGACGTCAGTGGGCCCACATGGTCTGGCTTTGGTTCAAATGTACTGACGTAGACAAGACTCGCATGATCTACATGTACTATATGGACCATGTCATTTCTTGAGACATAAGGTAGTTCTAAAAATGTATACAGAAAAATTATGAAATTTGTATTGATGTTATGAATTGCAAAATTGGTTTCGTATGTACTTCAAACAACTGGTACAAGGTGGAAGTGCTCGTATTAATGTTGCTACTTCCTATTCAATAATTGCACAATAGAACATTTGTGAACTTTTTTGGTTTAGAATTAGAGGTACTTACTAAGCAGTACTTAACTCATGGTCGACACTGATGACAAAAGTGGTCCTTGACGGACAAACGATAATGTCAGGAAATTAGATATCTGTACATGTTTTTTAGATTAACAATATCTGTATCTGTATCGATACAGCCTGTACAACCATTGATCAGCATAACACACCAGCTTAAGTATGACAATGCCTTTTTACTTTCTCATTGTGAAAACAGGCTAATATTATAATAATCTTGAGCTATATAATAGTAATCTTCATATTTAAGGAAAGAGTTGGGCACGTCAGTCACCAAATCAGAACTCTCACTCTGTTTAATCATTTCATAGTTAAAGGATGACACTTCTCATTGTTAATGTTACTTTCCAGGCCATGGAGTTGGTGGATTATTCATACAGTCTTAATTATTCATCGTATGTCTCTTCAATGCCTTTCCAAGAATTGGTAATGAAAATTTGCAAGTTGTCAGTTACATGTAGCTACAAACATACAAAAACTAGGAAGACGGACTGAAAATTTTCCGATTTTTAATCCCACTAGAAAATGTGCCTTTATTTTTTTTTTTTTTAAGAAAGAACCCACAATTTTTTTAAATAATTGTTTGCATCATCATGATTACTAAAATTTTTTGTGGCTGCTGTCCTTAGTGCTGAAATGCCATCAGATGTTTCCAGGTTCTTGTTGTTTTCGTAAAACATCTGCACACATGGTTTGCATTACTTTATTCAAAGGTAACAGTTACTGTGGTTGGTGTTGTCCTTGGTTCTGAACTGCTATCAACTGTATGACCCAAGGTTTTTGTATGATTTAGCCATTTTGATACATATTTTTCTTTACATAGTAAATTACATATACTTCATTTGAAAAAAAAATACCAATTTTTAAAATGTTTTTCCTCCTGTTGGGAAATATATGACGTTTTTGCTAGTGTATTTTCTTCTTATCTATAGCATGTGTAATGGTAAAGTATGTTAATGACTGATCCAAAAACCAACCTGAAGGAGATGGGTTTTTTAGTCTCACATAATACTACAATGTATAGGGTGAGCCTAAAAATGGTATGATAAGTATCATGTTGGAGTCAAAGCTTGATAAAAGGCCAGAGGGAAAATATTATTATGCATTTTTGCAAAAAAATGACCTTCCTACTGTATTTTTGAAAATTATGTGTGTATTTTATAAAAATACTGGACAAAGACTTGAAAGGTGTAAATAGCTGAAAGGACTAAAACTTTAACTCAGAGGTTTCCCTCAAGTCCTATCTTGTCCTCATGTTACAAAAGTGCATCTAAGATGTCTGAAAACCAAGAATATGTATTACTGTTGCCTCACAGACAATCGCATTGATTGCAACAATTGGATCCCACCCACCGACACTGTACTTTAATCAGAACATGGGCCTAGGCTAGGGGATATTGAACAATAAATTTTCATCCCGTATCATGATATATTCATTTGGCAGTGGTACATGTAGATTGTATACTATTAGTATTACATTGTAGATTATACAGGTTTTGTCATTATGCTTCATTATATATAAACATCCGGTTGATATTGACTGACTTGAATGATTATATGTATGAAATTCTCTTGCAAATTTGAAGTAAGTATAACAATAATAATGCACACGTCGTGTATATAGCATGGATTCCCTAATGCAATTTGTATAAATCTTTAAAGTGAAGAACCATTTACTAGTTTACCATTGAATAATCATTTGCTTCTAATAGTTTTCTATTGAATAACCATTTACAAGTTTACCATTGCATAACCATTTACTAAATGATTTAGGTAGATGAAGAAGGAAAATGTTAGATAATACAGGGCTCAAAATACTGGATGCATGTGAACCCAAAATTGGAGCTGTGCACCCAACTTTTTTCTGTGTAACATGTCAAATCAGAGCTCGAAATTTTTTTTCTGAACATTAACATTAACAAATTTTACCTGTACCACAATTTAGAAAGTATAGGTCAGATACATACTAAATTTGTTCAGAAACCATTGATATTTTTTTTCTTTTGTACTTCATAGGTAGTAACAGTCAATGCAGCTAATAACAATCCACATGCACCTACACCATAGGACATTTATGTATAAAACACAGTGCATGGACCAGTGCAGGTTAGGTGCAGGTAGACACCAGAAATACCTGCACAGCTCCAAGTTTACCTGCACTAACCTGCACATGCAGGTGGTATTTCAAGCCCTGCAAATACAATGTATCAATACAATCCATCTGGTCCTTATCTGGTCAGGAGTTATGCTGTCCACCTACAAACATATACAAGGTACAAGCTTAAGATACATACAACATGTACAAATGCTGCCTAAAACATGTTGCCAATGGTAATGAATGGATCCCTTTCATAATCAGGTTTACTGTTGTCTGACTTGTTCCACCAATGGCGCGAGCTGTCACGTCGGGTGTCAACCAGTCATATATCAAAATGACAGGGGCCCACAGAGGGGGGTCTCTATAAAATCTACATTTTGTTTATGCAGGGCCATGTCCACTTAACACAAACTGACAAAGAAAATTGATTGGTAGATGATGAGCTTGAAATGCAAATTAAAAAGATGTTCAAAATAACCCACATTGGACAAATTTTTCTATAGCTAGTACCACTCTGTCAGATAAGGAATTTTGCGAAGCCCATGTACAAATCCAAATGGAAAGTATTTTAAATTTTAATGACCAATACAATGAGTAGAAATCTACACACTTCGTACACTTATGTACAAGTACATGATATGTGAGGTTTAGGGATATTTTTTACCAAGCAAAAACATCATCAATTTCTCTTTTGGCAAGCTCCATTGTTTTTGTTAATTATCCGGCTCGTTACCCAGTAATTGTTGACATTCAGCAGATGGAACATCTCTATTTTGATTGGCGCTCATACTCATAGGGTAGCTATCTGTGGTGTCACAAATGAGTACCCTATAGGAACCAATGGTACATCATGCCTTGTTCTCGTGTGATTCTGTATTTTTTATACTATAGCATCAAATTTTGCTGATATGATATCACAAAAGTATTATAGCAATTTATCATTGTTTATGTACAAAATTATAGTAGAGCAAGTTTTAATTGTTGATTCGCACTTCAATCTATAATAGGAGCTAGTGCATTGGCATATGAAGGTTAGACATCCAGGTAATAAGATATGCCAAAAAAGCAGTTACTCAAGCAACTGTATATGATTTTGGAAATGGTCAGACATTTAAGACAACCATCCAATGTCTTTCATCACTGAGCTAGTGGGAAGAGCTGTCAACCTCGTAACATTATGATTTGACGACATTTTTGTGTTGATAATTCATTGGCTATTTTAACAACAATAGAGATGATCTCATATTGACCTGTAGTTACAAATTTAGTCCATCTCAGTGACAATGATTGGAAAAGAAATTTTCTGCCCCAGCGCTCGCTAATTGTTGACACACGGTCTGGTGAACCTCTCTGCTGTAATAAGTGCTGTGACCAATCCATGATATGACTTTTTTTACAAATAGAGATATCATTGTTTATACCCCCTTCCCACTAGGACGGCACTATCGCCACGCTCTCCCTGCGACCTTACACTTGACATATCGCTCAATGAATTGTATAGAAAAAAAAGAATCTTTTTACACTTTTTACATGTTTTGTTGTCTTCTCAGTCGCACTTTTACGTTTTCTATGATATACTCAGTGTGAAAGCGAAGATTACACATATCCTGTGTAAAGGTTGCAGTAAGAGCGTAATGCGATCGCCGTCTAAAAAAAAAAACTTGGAAAGGGGGCCTTATGGGCATACTGACAAAACTAAAGGCATTCAAGATTTCTGAAGATGGAAAATTTGAGAACTTCAAGTCATATGCAAACCTATAGGACTAGGAGTATGCCTATGTATGTATACGTCGACCCTGCCTATGGTCAAGATTTGGAATCCCGGCAGCTTTTGATTTAGCCAACTTGCATGCCATTGGAGAGAGTTGTAGTCTTTAGGATACATGGGTGATCCAATCTTCATTGTTTTGTCAACCCGTTGTTGAAAAGGAGAAATGCAGACTATTTTTCATACCTTATCCATAAGCTATTTTAAACCAAACTGGGTCAGAGGCAACATACAATTCTTGATGAATGATAACTGAGTTTTACAATGTTTTCAAGTTCTAGCTGGCCTCAAAATGTCAATTCAAAATTGCATACAGAATTTACATCTTAAAATGCTAGATCAGAGTTCAATGTTTAGGTGACATTCTTACTTTTCTCCAAGCAGAGGTTAGGATAGAAATTCTCGACATTTGTAACTGCCATGAAAAATGAGGAATTCAATGATGACATTCAATCTTGTTACATCTGCTTGGAGCTGATCTGCACTGTATCTAAATGTATATCATCCCCTCCCCATATCCATTACATGAATCATGCCTTTAGCCTTATCTGTGTATATGACACGGCACACTTTTATAGTCGCACCTATTTATAGTGCGGATTTCTGTCGCAACAGTTGTACGTCCGACAGGCCTGGTTTTAAAAAGTCTTTCGGTTGATATTCTCTTTTTGCTAGCTCTTGATTGAGAGAATTCAGAAAAACTCTTGGAGGGAAAGTTTGAAGTTCGAAAATCTGTGAGCTGGAGTTGCAGGGAGCAATGGATAGAATGGTAAGGGTTTTAAGTGTATCTTAATATTTTATGTTACTCGGTTAGTGTACATGTAGTTAACAGCACAGAAATAGAAATTATTTAGATCCATATTTAGATTTTTGGAATTTATTCTCAAACCAACTAGAGGGACACACTATTTTTCAGTCTCTCTGTCACTGGTTATCCAACAATTGCACTCATGATAAATACATTCAAGTTAGATTTTCCTAGTCTAAGATCTACGGTAGTGTGTTTTCAACAAGTAATGTCGTATGTTCATGTGTTACATCCAGGAAGATTACTACGTAGTAGCGTCTTACAAATTTATGTATGCTACTGTAGCTAGTGGACTGAATCTGAGTAACGAGACAGTACTTTTGAAAAGACTGCAAGAACCAAGTTTATGCAACTTGTTATGACAAGAAGAACGCCCAATACATTTGGTACAAAAAAAAGTATTTTTTTTTTCTGGTTCTGTCAATTACAATGCCATCAGTATACACAAGGTAAACATTATTTAATTATTAATGTTAAGAGCCAGTGTGCATCGAGAGCTTGTGTGCAGCAAAGTATCAAATGGTATGTTGAGAAATGGTAATTGAAACTTAGTAACATTTTTCATTGACGAAAATTGACATCATCGGTATGATCAAATCCACATGGCCTAAAATAACTGACACAGCATAATTAACTGCAGTTAGAATAATAATTAATTTTGTTTCATCCGTGATTTCAATGCAGAGATCCTCTGTCTAATTTCATCTGGTTGTTCTACTTCTACTTTGTAACATTTTTCATGGACAACAATTGACGTCATCTGTATGATCGAATCCAAATGGCCTAAAATAACTGAAGCAGCCAAACTGCAGTTAGAATTGATTTTATTTCAGCCGTAATTTCAATACAGGGATCCTCTGTGTAATTTCATCTGGTTGTTCTACTTCTACTTTGTAACATTTTTCATGGACAACAATTGACGTCATCTGTATGATCGAATCCAAATGGCCTAAAATAACTGAAGCAGCCAAACTGCAGTTAGAATTGATTTTATTTCAGCCGTAATTTCAATACAGGGATCCTCTGTGTAATTTCATCTGGTTGTTCGACTCTTGAATTATAGTGCTGCAAGACGGTGCCTCCCGCCCGGCCCATTCCGGTAAGATCCGGTCCCTAACCACATTACTGCAGCGTCTCCTGTAGGTAATCAATGGGGATTACATTAGAGTAGACGGGGGCATCACCCCCCTACACACAACTCATACTGATGTACTACAGTAACTGTGGTCAGGGATAGAGAGTGGGTGCCAGAACAGAAAATTCAGGTCTAGGTATGGTCCAGGTAAAAACTTGTGAATGGGCAATACTCAAAACAGTGGCCCAATTTTGCTACAAAGGAATCTGTTTGGTGGAATTAATGTTAATGACCAAAAACCAAGCAGATGGAAGTTTGTTTTATGTGCTCACTTATAATATATAATAAGGCAGGCCTAATGGTATAGCTTGAAAAAAGGGGAAAACATGCTGCATTTTCGCGAAAAGTTTGCCCTTCCTCATGTAGTGTGTAATGTTACACTTTGTAGTATCGCACAAATAATTCTACCATTAACAATACGATTAGATATATAAAGATCTATAGAAACTTGCACAATTTGTAGATAGAATACCAAATAGAATCAAATATGCTTGATTTTTTCATGGATATTTGGGTTTCTAGCTTCTACGCAACGGAATTTGTTTACTAATACATGTACTCTAATGTTATTTGTGAGGTGTTGACTAAATAAACGATAACACTTTTCATGAGTGTGTTCACATAAAACTTAAATAAAGCTTGAGAATGTATTCCTTCGGTAATATTTATTTCACCATTCCAATTTTCCATAGTAATCATATTTTACTCCTTTATTTTCAGTAACTTTTTACAGGGTTGTAAACTTTTTGCATGTAATTTTTTTTTACATCCGCCTGCCTTTTTGTTGAAATATTACATTGCAAAGAACAAAATGTTAAACTTGCTAAATATTGCTTATTATTCAGATGTACATGTACCTTGGGAAACAAGGGATTTCTCCAAGCAGCTTCAAACACTGCTTTGACGACTCACTTGGGCACATTACATATTTGTCATTGCTCCCTTGAAAATTGTTTGCTTCTTTGATGGAATAGCATGGATGGGTACTGGGTACAAAACGTGTATTTGAGGGTTTGGGCTATTTGGAATGGTCAGCTTTCCAAGTAGAGATGTCCAGATGTCAACCAGATACACCATGAATATTGTCGTTGTGTGTGGCGTAACTGGTAAAGCGTTTGGCTCGGAATCTAGAGGTCCCGAGTTCGATATCCGCTGTGCCCTCCACATTGTGCACCCTTGGGAAAGGCACCTTACACGACCTTCCTCACTTCACCCAGGTGTAAAAATGGCCATGGGTACCTGACTTTGGTCGGGGAGGTGAAAGAAAAGACTACTTTTACCTTCAGTCTAGACTTGTACTATTTGTGCATAATGGCACTGTTAGTATATTATTAAGTTACTACTAGTAAGTGCAGTGCCACATAGTCCTCATCTGTTTAAAAGAAAATAGAAAAAAATACTTGTTCCGTGACAACTAAAAGTCAGTAAGGCCATTTTGGCAAAGCTTTTGCGCCCTCCATTCTTCAGGAAGAATGCAAATTAAAGGACAGGAAATTGTTGTAGACTTGCCAAAAGCTTTCCGTGCATCCGGCCTGTCTAGAATGATTTAAACAGAGGACGGAAAAGTCTGGGAGAGCAACTACAAATGTACATGTAGGCAAGATTTGGGGTATAGGGTTACTGGTTAGTTAGAAACTAGGTCTTGGAATGCCTAATCTTTCTTTCTGTCTAATTTTCAACTTCAAGTTCATCATAAGGCCATGCATGAAGTTCAACACACATTTATCTGTAATTATGGTATCAATTGAAATGGAAAGCAATCACTTTTGATATAAAAGTTTTATGCAAAGTTTAACTATACATGGCTAATTTTATGTGTATGTGGTCAGTTTGGTAAATTGGGGATTACATATCTTGTTACACAATTATGATGTATGTAAACATGAACAGTTCAAATTCAATTCAAGAGCAAGAAAACATTTGAAAATGAATGATTCATAAACAGTAAGCGGTCTATTTCCATGTACTAGTTTAAGCAACTTGCCTTCGCATTGGTTCCTTAAATTATTGTATTGTGTACTTGTGTTAAGTGTGTTTGGCTTGTATATATCCTCTGGTCTGAATTCATGATCCATTTTTTTCTGTAAGTTTTGATTTTCATTCAAACCAAGTCTTACATTTTCTCCCTTTATTTTCCAGGCTGTAGGAGGCCCCTCCGGGGTCTGCACACCACACCACCCGATCAGCGCCCCACCCTCGCATCCCGGCATGTTCCACATACTTGGCCCCGTATAACGCACCCGACAGGAATGGCTGTCATGCCACACTGACACCAGCACTGCGTTAACCTGGCATCCAGACTGTTTGGCCAGGAACCAGGACTTAGATATCAGAGGAAATATCCAAATCTTTGAGGCAGGGATAGAAGCTTACAGTGTGGAGGCCTGTGGCCTTGGAAGAGGCTGGAAACCAGGTTACGTCTTACATCAGCACTGACACAAGAGGAACCCAACCCTTACAAACATTACTGTGGGGTGATGCGCATGTTGGAATTCCCCAGGACTGCACCATCCCTCGGGTATCGTATGCTGGACATAGTTTGACTTTGCTGCATACAGGAATAAATTCCGAATAACTGCTGGAATTCTACGCTTAATCGATTGAGAACTGTGATTGCAACAAATTTGATTACGCCGGCAATTATCGTAGAATTGCATTAGGTCTTATAATCAAGTTTTAAATCTGAATGAAGAAAAAAAAATAGCAATAGCATAATTTTGGCTCATTGCTGGAATTGTAGAAAGGAAATTTACCGATAGAATCATTTGACCTAATTGTTTAGTAAGAATAGTCTTTAAAGCAGGAAAACTGGTAACTGTAAGATAAAGAAGGATCAAAAGGGAAGTTTGTCGACTGGGTGGTCCTGTTGCAGCCATATAAGGGAAACTGGTTTGACCTTGTGGGCACGACCTTGTAAAAACGAGACGGTGGTCAGATATTGGAACCAAAGGGACATTGTGTTAGCACATAGCAGGTCTGTGTAAGCTAACCTTTGACCTAGAGTATATGTTGATACTGCTATTTTGTCCACAAGATTTGGAAAAGTAGCTCTCTCACAAGTAGAGTCCAAGTCAAGTCACGTCAGCGGAAGATTTGTAGAGCGTTAAAATCAGCTAGGAGATCGCAGTGCAGGCCGACTAATTAGAAGGACAGGCAGTTGGGAAATCCAAGCAGACAATCGGGCTCCAAACTGTCAACGGTTATTGATTATATTAATAGCAAGTGAGCATCAGCTTACTCGAGTACTTGTTAAAGACTTGTTGAAGCAGACGTTTTAGTATAGGTGAAGTTGTTACAAGGAAAGATTGTGAAAAGGAGAATTTTAGGGGATTCAGAAACGATTACTTAAAGTGTCTGAAGTGTGTAGAAGTTCTTAAGTACTAATTGCAAGAAGGAAACGGTCTAAGGAAGGGAAATTCTTGAGGAGGAATCGTTGGGAGTCATGCCAGTCCGAGCCATGCGGAACGGACAGGAGGACATGTTCACTTCCCCAGGGGGTGGGGATAGCTTCCCCAGGGCCCCCATCGCGCCATTCCTCTCAAACAGTCTTGATTCGAACGCTTCATACGAAGACGTCGACGGGGAAAACAACAGGAAATGTCTTCGCTCGCCGTTTGTCTCAGAAGAGGATCTGGACAGCATGATGTTTATCGAGGGCGAGCCTCTCTCCATGTTGTTTACTCAAAATCTGGATCTAAACAACGACATCCTGAACATGAAGAAGCCGATCGTGAAGGACAATTGGCAGCACATGAGCGCGGACAGTTTGAACGAAAATTACCAGTCGCCAGTGATGACGGGTAAAACAAACGTTGCCGCCATGTTGAAATCGCACCCCTCTCCGAACACCGCAAACGGTAACATGGAAGCTGTGCAAGAAACCAGCATCAGCAGCGATTCCACAGTTTGTGTGGAAGAGAGTTGTTTTGAGTATGCTCAACTCAACGATGACGTCACAGAATCGGACAATCTCTGCTCGCACAATTTGGTTGCTCCAAAGGAGGGAAGAATTGGGAATGCAAGGATGTATTCCTTCCCAAAATATTCGGATGACTTTACCCAGAACATAGCAGTGGAGATGCTGCAACGTCAGGGTGGTGGGTTGCACTCTAGCCTGGAGGTGAACTGCTCCAACAGCATCAACGCCTCGCCATGGTCGGACTCGCATTCGTCTTACGAGTCTAACGATTCTTACAACGACACCGCGTACGGACACGACTCCGCCTTTCTGTGGGAAGGGGCGGACGATTACGGCCACGTGGTGCAGTCGGCGAGTGGAGAAGAGTTTCAGCTAGCCATCCACAGACTGAGCACCTCGTGTCCGAAAATGGATCGGCTGCGCTGCCGGGAGCGCCACTCCTACCCGCCCTGCCAGGCGTCGCGTCACCAGGGCTACACCGTCATCGTGGACGGGTTCGAGAACGGGGACCTGCAGCACAGCGTCTCGTATCCTGTGGCGACCATGAAGACGCCCGAAGGCTACTTCCTGCAAGCGCCGCTACACGGTCACAAGTACAGGGTGCGGAACAGAAGACGGGGGTCGAAATTGCGCGGTCGGTCAAAGAGCACGATGGAATCAAAGACGCCGTCACCGTTCAACATGAAACAGAGCATCTCGAAAGGAGCTATGAAAAGCTTTCCTCAGAAATCTTTCGCAACGTTGGAGCATGGAGAGCTCGGGATTCACGCCAAGACGCCATGGCAACAGTAGCCATAGCAACTGCAGCAGCCTGGTCGAGGAAGGGGTGCAAAAGAGTCCCCCGTCGGTAACGCGAGCACACTCGTTCGGCAGCGCAGATCTAAACAGAAAAGAACGCCCGACGGTTTCGCGAGCTCACTCCATGAGTAGCGCAGACAGAAGCTCGTCTCCGAAAAGTAAGCAGGACACATGGAAGCAGCGCTGCATTCGGTCAAAGAGCTACGAGAAACTTTCATTGAGACTACAGAGTGCTTCAGACGAGGACTTTTGCGCGAATCCTGAAATAGTCTGTCCAACGGAAGACGACAACGAGAATGCAGAAGAACCGAAGACTCCGGACACGGCAAAACGGGTCACGTTCGCAGAAATCGCGCAGAGGAAGAAGAACATGTCGCTCCCGGTTCAACCGTTGATTGACAGTAGCGAGGGCAATGGAAGGCTTGACACCGGAAAGCACTCCGACGAAGGGGTGTTTTCGGGAGAATGGACAGAAGGAGGGAATGAGTGTGAAGACAAGAGGAGATGGTCCGAGAAGGAGAGAAAAGAAAGACTGAATTCTGAAGGGATTGAGGTAGATGAGGTAGATGAGGATGATGGGATTATAGAGAATGTGTCAGGGAACGAGGTAGCGATGGAGGAAAGCCTGAAGTTGAGAAGAGAAAGTCTGGAAAGTGAAAAGGCTGAGGATGCGTCAGGCCGGTCGCGGTTGTTTAGTGACCCAGGTCCAAAACTGACGAATGATGAAGTAACCCTCAGGGATAATCGTAAGTAACAGCTTTTGCTTAAAAGGTGTTTCTTGGCACGTCTAGGTCTATTCATCAGTTGTGCACTTGTGACGTTACTTGCACAGTGCACATACTTCACATTACACATTTGTATGCAGTGTAATGTGAAGAAACACTGTTTATTAGGCTTAAGCTTGTTATCAGACTTTTTGCAAAATCAATGATGAATATGAATATCAAAATGGAAACAGAATCTGATGGGAAAGTCTCGGCCTTGATACACAATGGTTTGGGATGCAAGTTTCCATCCTTGCATGTTTCTTCATCTTGTCCGCATGCTGAAAGTATCATTCAAGAACTAAAAAATAGGATGGATAGGCATGACAACAAAATGCATGAAGGCCACACACAATTGAAGACTAAATCCATCTGCATGTATCATACCACACAGACTCATCAACTTCCACACTCATAACTAATTCTCTTTTTCCTTTCCTCTCTTTCGCTCCCTCCTTTCTCCAGACTCGAAGTCGCGGCCCCTGAAAGCCCGTCCGCACTCCCTTCCCATCAGGCCCTACAACCTTGCCTTTCCGCTCAGCGGACAGATGCCGCGTGTACGCCGCGTCCAGAAGTGCCCGTCGCTTAAAACGTTTAGCGGGATGTCGCGCCCGCTGGCGCAGCGTAGCCTGTCCTGTAGCCCGTACCGAACTCCCGCCCCTCCCGTACAGGTCATGGAGACACAGGGAAAGTCCTTAGGTAGGACCTGCTCACCCCTATTTATCTGATGGTGCAGTCCTTTGCATGTTGCATAATTTTATGTAGAATGCTGGATTGACCATTTGAAAAATGGGAAATATCCTTCGGTATAACAGAAGTCAATTCTTTTCCTATGACAGCAAAATTATCTAAGATGGAATTCAAAATGTTGACAAATGCATGAAGTCCCAAATACTACTAACTCTCTGAATGTAATGTATTACATGTAACCCAGAAAAGGTACATTGGTCAAACTTTCTGTTAGTTCTATGGTCTGATTAGAGGAGTAAGTTTGAATCCTGCATGTGGGAATATGGTAAGATTAGTCCTGAAATATTTATACTTTGTTCTTTCTTCTAATCTCAGTATGCTGTTATCTGTCCTCTCCCTCTCTCCTTCCCTGCTTCCTTCAGCAGCCCTGAAACACTTTCAGGGGGGTGGCATTGGCTCTTCTAACAGCCACCAGTACTTCCCACTGGCACACCAACAGCCTCCAAAAAGCGCCGGCTACCAAATCACCCACCACCATGCCAACGGGTTCGGTAACCACGACGACCAGTCCCTGCCCCGCAGCGCCGGTTACCATGGCAACCATGTGACACCAAAGTGGGAGTTCCATGGCAACTTGAGGTTCGAGAGGGCCTTCGTAAAGGAGAAGATTCAGCCTCTGTTTCACTCGGCGCTCGACGTTCACAAGCGTGGCGGGATTAAGGTCTCTGTGGTTAGCCCGGGAAACCGTGGGATACCTGTCACTGGTGAGGGCAAAGTTCAGAGTTGGAAGGTCGTAGCTTCATGTGTCCTTGTTTCATAGACTGCATGGCCCAGACTTGGATTTGAGCTTGCACCTGTGATGTCATGCATGGCTGTAAAGAGAAGCCTGACCAATACTACAAACATGTGATCTCTGAGGGTAAAGTTCAGAGTTGGAAGGTCAAAGCTGTGTTGTTGTTTCATAGACTGCCTGAGCCTGACCTGGATTTGACTCGAGCTTACACCCGTGATGTCATGCAAGGCTATAAACAGAAGCCTAACCTGCATGTGATCTCTGAGGGTAAAGTTCAGAGTTGGAAGGTCATAGTTGTGTTGCTGTTGTGTAGACTGCATGGCCCTGACTTTGATTTGAGCTAACCTTGCTTTCATGTTGAACTGAACTGCATGAACTGAACCCTTACTTAGTACCTGCATGTGACCTTTGAGGGTAAAGTTCCGGAGTTGGAAGATCATAGCTGTATCTTGTTACATGTTGCACATAGACTGCATGGCACTAACACCCATGTGAGCAAAGAGTTCAGAGTTGACTGTTTGAACCCATTAAGTTGTGGAGTGCATGGCCCTAAAAAAAAATAAACCAAATCCCAAGCTGCAGGACTGGTGACCTCTGAAAAGCCATAACTGCATGGCTGTCAATTTGGGCCTGACCTGCCTGTGACCATTGAGGGCAAAGTTTGTAGTAAAAAAGTACCATAGCTGCATAGATTCCAAAGTGGACAAAGTGAAATATTTGTACACTATGTATGGCTGAGCTTGAGGTAACCCTAAATGACAAAAATTAGAATTCGTAGCTTCCATTTGAATTCTAGTGTAGAGCTTGCAGTTGCTACAAGTTATCTGCAGAGATCATTGTCACAGTTTATTTTTACCCATGAGGGTTACAAAGTACAAGGTACAAAAAAAAACTGCACCTGCACTAAGCTGTATACGTGTGCACCTGTACTGTGTTCATGTCTATGAGCATGAGGTATGGCTTTTGGACATTTCCAGCTTTTCAGCTTCATACTCAGCTGAGGAAAATGAGGGATAGGGATAGGTAGTGTAACATATTCATGATGAACTAATTTGCAGCATCTCAGACGGTTACATAATGATTGAAAGGTACAACACAGCTGTTAGTCTGGTAAAAACTACCATATACACCACAACCTAGCTGCTATGTAGGGCTGGCAAAAATCATATTTAGTAACCATGGAAACATGGTTACCATGGTGATGATGTTGATAAAATTTCATTTATTATTAATCACTATTAATCACTTCCCACAAGCTCCTTGTACCTCCTATGGATGGAAATTTCTTTAGAATTAGATGACATCATGCATTGCCTTGGAGATGATGTTGCCATGGTAACTGTTTCCTTGACGACGGTAACCATAGTAATGTCCCCTCCCCTCTAGTCTCATCCTACCAGCTGCCTGCGATGAAGGGATGGCAGAAGGATGGGGATGCAGAAGAGGAGATGACATCATACGTTGCCATAGAGACCCCGCCCGACAACATCCCCCTGTCTCCATCCTGCAGTGGAGAGTTTATCCTGGTGGACCTGAGGAGGAAGAAAGGTAGGCAGACTGCTTATCACACAGGCTCCTTGAACTTGAACGGTCCTTTTTCCATTGAGGGCGCCGTATTGAAACATCAATATTAAATTTAAAAGTAAAGACGTAAAGAGCCAAAGAGAGTTTGAAAGACTGAATGGTTGGCATTCCAGTTTTTACTTGCAGATAATGCAATGATGATGATGAATGCATGAACACATAGACATCTACATGTAATGATGTAGTACTTAACAAGGATACCAGGTAGGGTTGTAGTTGTATCCCCTTATGCTGTGATTTTGGCCCTAAAATGCTGTGTTTCAACCAGTGTGGTGGTCTTTCCAGTTGTTTTAAGCCTCCTACAATGCTCACACACCTTTGAAGGCCACACATGGCTTCACTGCACTAAGATGCCCCTGCAGTGAGAAATCTGTGATTCAAAAAAATTTGTTCCTGTAACCCATGAAGTATTGCTTTCTCATTATCTAAATATTTGTTTGACTTTTCAGCGCTAGTGTCAGCTGTGAACTCTGCGGTGGACGCCATCTTGGACCACTTTGGAGAAGCGAGAGAACCCGCAGCCAAGGTCAGGCAATTTCTGTGGTTTTTAACCATTAGCCTACTGAGTAGCGATTTGGCTACCCAATCTGTACTGGTTATGGAATTAGGTAGCTGGAAGAAGGTTAAGAACATTTATCTGTGTGGGCTTGTATAGAAAGAACATAAACTACATGTATATCAGTCATTCTGCATCATCTGAAATTAGGATGTTAAAAAAGGAGAAAAAGATGTAGAGAAATCTGCTAGAAGGCAAAGTAATTGTAGGTCGTTTGGCCCAGAAACCAAAGGTCTTTGGTTCAAATCCTGTCATGCTAATGGTCTTGTTCCCTTGCTGGGAAAGGTATCTCACATGACTTTCCTTACTCCACCCAGGTGTTAGAATAGTTGCTTGACTTTGGTTTTGGTTAAAAGACATTGGAAGGAGAGAAATGGGCACCACCCTCAGGGTTGGACAAGTCCACTAGCCCCACTGTCCCGGGCAAGTGAAAGTGCTGTTCGGGCAAGTGCATGACCTACCCCACTTGCCCGATTGGGCAAGTAAGATTTTTCCATTGAGTGAGATTTTATACATTGAAAACTAGAGGCAAGTATAAGAATTCCATTACAGGAAATGAAAATGCACACAAAAGTGACAGTCATTTGAATTGGGCAAGTAAAAAATTGGTTCGGGTAAGTATATTTTTTTATTTGGTTGCCCGATAGGACAAGCGAATTTTAGAAAACTTGTCCAACCCTGACCCCTCAATACCCTGCCCTGTACACAGTCACGATAACAACTCACTGCCTTGTTGTAATATCCCAATGCAGGCGCGGTTGGGTAACAGCAGCAAGACTCCGAACATTGGTCACCTTGTCCTACGCTATCTCTGTCCCGCCATGCTGGCGCTGGTCGAGGACGGGCTCAGGCCATTCCTAAGGAACCCCATCGTCGGGCGGGTCAAGAACAACGTCTGGAACGTCGTGGAGGCCTCCACGCAGATGGGTACGTCTTAAGGAAGAGGAAGTTTTTTTTTTAAGACACGGAAATGAAGAAACATGCAAATACTTGAGCCTTAGTTGTTAAACCATATGAAAGTTCTGTAATAAGTATCAATGCTTGGAATGTTGTGGAGTTGTCTACTTGGATTGGTAATGTCATATTTTATTTTCATATTTTACTTTGAAGAAGAGCTATATGTATTTTTGTAAGACATTTTAAAACACACATCTGCAGAAATATGCAAATACTTGAGTCTATTCCTCAAGTTACATTTCAACTTGTAAGAGAGCAATGTGTATCTTTGTTCGAAGCTTTAAGACACACATCAGAAGAAACAAATAATTGAGTCTATATACATCTTAACTTGGAAGAAAGGCTAGTAGTACATATTTTATTTTGAGAAGTTGTAAGACACACATCAAAAGGAATATGCAGATTCCACTGTTAAAAATGCTGTATTTTTTTCAGGTCCAGCCACTAAGTCTCTTAACAAGCTCGCCAACCACCTGGGTAAGACTGGTCAGATGTGGGACATCAACATGAGGTTCAACGCTTTCATCTGTGGACTCCTAAAGTAAGTCTCAACACCCCTACTTACCAGTGGTACAAGCCATGTCACTGTCACTGTGTCGCCAGATTAGACAAGACCACTGTAATAAAAGGGGGTTCAAGTTGATTTTGATGTACACATTTTGATTTTTATCAGAGATTTTCTCAGGAAGCTGTAACTTATAATGAATTGTTTCTGTGTTGTTTTCAGTTTAAAAGCAGTGGAGCTGTGGTTAACACACTTACAAGCACGATACGGTAAGTAACTCTTCGCTGAGTTTGTGAATAAAAATATATTACAACACGGTGTATTCTGGCCTTCGGGCGATCCAACCCATGGTCTGGTTGGTACCTCGGGTGGTATGGAATACATACGTCTTGTATTTTATTTGTGTCAGTGATTACCAAGGTTGGAAAACACTGATTTGATTGCCAAACTACTTATAAAAAGGATACGTTTGACACATTTTTGACGACGCCTCAGGGGAGTCGTCAAGTGGTATATATTGCATTCAGTCTGCAAAAATTCTAGGAATTGCACAGGCATTTTTCCAAGAATGCTAGTACTCCACATTATGCTGGGTATGCAAGCCCCCCCCCCCCCCCTAAATCTGTTCCAGATGTATCTCTGGTATGCAATGGTGGAATGTAGGTCACACTGGTTCCCTGGAGGAATTTGTCCTTTGAAACTAGTGGTAAGACAGGGAAACTCTGCACAATGGATCACGTTGTCTTGGTTGTTATGTTAGGATACATTTTCTTTTCTAGAGCTTGTTCAAGCCATACGCCACAGGCAGACAGGAAATACTTCTGTAGTGCTCAGCTATAGGTTTAGGTCACTGGCAGACCATTGTGCTGTACCGGGTATAGTACATTTCTGCTGGCTGTAGGTTTATGTTACAGGTGGGCTAGTATATTGTGCCAGGGATAGTGCGACAGGGAAGTTCCAGTCTATTTCTGATTTGAGCTGTATTGTTGTACCCTCAATCGTCGTCATGGCAATAATACATTTTTATTGCCAGCCTTGTTTAAGTTGCCAACAACTTTTTTTTTTATTTGAGAACATCATAATCAAATACTTTATACTACTACATGTAGGCACTACTAGATGAAAGTGTTACTCATATCAATACCAGTGGAATAAGTTTTCAGTTGCATGTAGCTTAAGCCGGGTTCACATTTGCGTAATATATACATTTAAGTCCGTATGGGGTCCAAAAGGAATTCGTAGCCTTTACCAGGCTCCATAGGTCCCTAGGAAAATAGCAGAAATTTGAGAAATATACTCACTCACTATATTATATAGACACATAACATGCCAGGGAGTTAGCTGTCCAAGGTGTATGCTGTGTGACCAGCTAACTCCTCTGGCGTGTTATCTAGCAATTTTTTGTCCAATAGTTTCTATTATTTTTTCCAGCGACCTATGAAGCCTGGTAGAGGCTAAGACTTCCATATGCACCTCATACGAATATATATGGACGTGCGAACCCACCTTTAATGATCTTTCCTCCTATTTCTGCAGACATAGTCCAGAAGCACTACATCCCCGAGGCTTTCCTGACTCTGAGCTACACGGCAGGCAGGCAGCTGTTTGACGACGTCGTGGTGATCGTCCAACCGCTCTCCCTCCTGCCCTTCGCTCTCGACACGCAGTTTGAGTTCAACATCAAACAAGAGGTCAGAGGTCGTATTCTGAATTCTAGATTAGGCCAGCCTATCTTGTATCCTTGTTTCTCTGCATTTTGCGTTCAATGCTTACTATGATCATCATGGCGGAGTTGTAAATAGCACCAGTGTCACTGACGAAAGATGGCGGATGTTGTCTGGGATATCTGACTGTTTCTGGGTTCATATTCGGTTGCTTGAGTAATTAATTGCTTTTTAAGTGTTCATTTTAACTTTTAAAAGAACATGGTTTTATTTAAAGAGATTCAAAAACCCTGACTCAATAACTCAGTAGGCTTCCGGACCAATAGATTTTTATTCCATATGTAAAAAAAGCAAACGTCATGTAAAAAAAATGCAATTCATCCAACTGGCTGCGAAATGTGTTTATTGATTGAAGTGTAATGAACCATTCATTCATTCATTCATGCAAGTCCATGGATTTTATTTTCAATCAAAAAAGCAGCAAATGCAATGTATGTATGGGCCCCTACGGCTACGCTGTGATTTGAAGATGCTGTGATCTGGGCCCCTATGCTGTGATTTGTATCCCCAATGAGGATTTGGGCTTCTACATTTCATACAACTTGAAATGGCCTATTTCTTTTGTTTCTCCACATGCCAAATATAGAAATATTCCACACACTCAGGCATTATATTGTCAAGTTATACTTTTCACAGACTCGAAATCACACAAGGCAATCCAGGCAAAAATATAATCTTCTGGTAGAGCTAATGAAATGAATTATCAATTCACATTCAATTTGTTTTCTCATGGGACACTTACCTCTGAAAGGTCACTGTTTTCCATTCTGTCTTTAGTACTAAGAGAAAGGGTGAGAACAATAAAATATTGTGAATCCTAGATTTATTCAAGCCCTGTTCACATCAATCTTGTTCTGAAGGATTCTTTTCAAAGCAGCTAGGTAACAAAAACACCACAAGGAAAACAAACAAATGTAGGGACATGTTCTTAATTTTAGTAGCTGCAGTACTTCTTTTTCCCTGTAAAAGATTATTGTAGCACATAAGATTTTTGTTTTGCAAGTATTTCCAAGCAGGTTACCAGTTTGAATGCTGGTAGAGAGTTAATATGTACAATATGTATGTGTGTATGTAGAGAGTAACTTTGTTAATCCTTGGTTGTCAGTATGGATAAACTAACGTCATTCCGGTCGAAGTCTTTAAGATTCTTAGAGTCGACGTCACTTTCATTCTTGAAGAAGAAAGATGACAATGAAGATGAAGTTGAAGAGGTACTGTAAAATGTCTTGATTAATGAGGACTAAATATCTGTTATCTGACTCACAAATGTGGAGACTTTGCTTTTAGCAAAGTTATTTTCTAAGATAAGCTTTCAATATTTTGGCGATTTTTTTCTGGAGAAACAACTAGTTTTGCAAACCCAAATTAACCTGTCATAACATTTGAAACACCTGTATGGGTTAATGAAGAATAGCTGAGCAATTATATCTCTACTCTTAAAGGCATATCGACTTAAAGGAAATCTGTTTTAAGTTTGGTACTTGGGAACAAGGTATAGTTTAAAGGAGTTTTGTTTATTTTTAGCTTCATCACATGTACAGTACAGTAGACTGGACAGGAGTAACACAATGCATCTTTTATGGCCCTTTTCCTTGTAGAGGGGCTCTTCATATACATTGTACATGTATGTAGGTGAATTTTTATGTATACGTCAATAAATGTATCTGACGAGTGTTCTTGTTGTCTAGGAAATGGAACGGGAGATCGGGAAACAGCGTCTGAAGGAGGAGGCGGCAAGGACATCTCCAAGGTCGACGTTCCAGATGATGACAGGGAAGAGAATCCCGCGGTACCAGCCGAGCGGGAGGATGGAGGAGGACAGGCATGAGGAGCAGGAGGAGGAGGTCATGGTCATTGACAGGTGAGGTGGAATGGAGGGGTGAAGGGATGGATGAATGGATGAATGGATGGATGGATTGATGGGAGGATGGATGGATGATGGAAGGATGAAGGATGGGAATAGTGAGGGATGGATGGAGGAATGGATGCAGGAAAGGAGGAATGGACGGGGAAATGGATGCAAGGATGGAATGATGGATGCAGGGATGGAAGAATGGATTGATAGATTATTCATGTTTTCTGTTGTTTATCTTTTTAGAAGACCAGAGGAAACTCCAGTTGACCAGGACCAGACTCCCAAAGAGAAGGTTGACTCTGTAGTAGCTGGAGAGGACCAGCAGCCAACAGAACAGCCCAAAAACCAGAGCTGGTGGTTCCAGTTGATGAACAGCACCCCTGTGGAGGCAGCATTTGACAGGAAAACATCAGAAACAACATCCACAATATCAGAAACCAGCAGCGAAGCTAACGCTACATCTGTTAGGTAAGATGTCAGTATAGGGTCATGTGAGATCGTCTGGCGTAATCGGCAACCAAGAGGCCCAAGAGGTTCCGAGTTCGAAATTTACCATGACACCGATCTCTTAGAAAGACACAACTTTCTCCTCTTCACTCTTGAAAAATGAGTAGCTAGCTTCAGGGAGAGCAAAACCTCACACATGTAAAAGAACCCACCACACATATTGAAAAGAGTAGGGGTCCTTCCCACTGTGAGTGTATCAAAACTTACAGTCCTGTGTAAGTCTTACGTATCGTGCATGGAGCCCTCATCCTAATGAGGTTAAGCACATAATAACAAAGAAGAACTTCTTCTTCCCAATTAAATGGGCAAAATGCT
The DNA here is from genome assembly GCF_000003815.2 of Branchiostoma floridae. Classification (NCBI taxonomy): domain Eukaryota; kingdom Metazoa; phylum Chordata; class Leptocardii; order Amphioxiformes; family Branchiostomatidae; genus Branchiostoma; species Branchiostoma floridae. Next base: position 3,498,082 of record NC_049981.1, read on the forward strand.
GTCATTATCCATAACTACTTGATATTAATACTTTTCAAAAAGGAAAATATTTCTTTATTCTCTTACAGGAGCAAGTTGTGGCTGAGCAATCTGATTGGAGCAGGACCCAGGCCCAATCAGGAGGCAAGGTCAAAGGTCAAGGTCCCAGTCACACAAGAGGTGAAGAAAGAAGATCAACAGGTATAGATTTGAAATTGAGAGTTTCCTTTTCTGTGTCGTTTCAAGAAATGTTCAGTGTTTGTTTCAATGTGGCTGCAATAGATCACATGTTAAAGAATCTGTCACCCCAAGATCAGAAGCAATCACCCCTAATCTAAGAAGTCGAAGATGAAAAAAATTGTCATAGTCTCAGTCACTGATGAAAGGCAGTGGATGCTATCTAAAACATGTAACTCTTGAAAGCATATTTATCCTGTGGCTTAGGGGTGGGTACTGTTTTTTCATCAGCGAACCAGATGTTGGGCCGATTTAAAAGTGAACAGATTATATCTGCAGGCGTTCACATGTTTTTTGGCTTGCATGTCCAAGAAAAGAACAAAATCGAAGTAGAGGAGAGTTGATGGTCATTTTTACCATTCTAGTAATCTATAGTCAAACTTGGTCAAAAACAGAGGGTTCTTTACATGAAGATAGAATTTTAGAACACCAATGGATGTCGGAAACTCCATCAAACAGAATCCTTTGTAGCAAAATGGACCATTGTTTTGAATATCGCCCATTCACAAGTTTTCACAACTAATCAGGTTCAGGTCCATACCTAGACCTGATCCTCTGGACCTGGACCTGAATTCTCTACATACTGGTACCCACCCCTACTGTGGCTGGATTTATTATGTATTAGTCATTCGGGTCCATCCTGGTGTGACGCTGGATCAGTCCTATCAGTATTGGTCAAGCGTAGATTGTACTTACTAAACAAAACTGTTGTGTTGTACCATGACATGGTTCACAATAACTAAGTATTACTAAGCAACACCTCTTTGCCCTCTTCACAGAACACTCCCAATGGTAAGAAGTCCAGATGGGCCAGCTTCAGCTCTTCCCTCATCCAAGCTGTGGACCGTGTCCTCCTCCCAACATCCAGCAGGACTCCGCCCCCGTCTCCTCGGCAACACCATAGCAACCAGACTCCACCCTCGTCTCCTCGGCAACACCATAGCAACCAAACTCCACCTTCGTCTCCTAGGCAACAGCATAGCAACCAGATGCCATTCCCATCTCCTAGGCAACAGCATAGTAACAAGACAACGAGAAGAGAGCAGATTGTAGCGCAGGAACATAGGAAAGATGGTAAAAGGTGTGCAGAGCTGTACTGTACTGTGCTGTATGTTGTGACTGTGCAGTCTTACGCACAGAGGACTTGTGTGTTCATTGTGGTCTGAATTGCTGGTCATTTCAGATTTTCAGTCAAACCTGAACTTGTGGCCACCTCTTCATAAAGACCACTGTGGTCCCTTGAAAATTTGTTTCTATTGACACAATTGTTAAAAATCCTGTCTATAGTGACCACATGCAGGTGTTCACATACACCACATTTTATGGCCTGTTTTAGTGGTCTTCTTGGGCAGGTTTGACTGTGTTTTTTCTTCTTTTTCCATGCTGTGATGCAGCATACATGCATCTCAAGAGTGTTTTTGTCATAGCTGGCCTCTGTAGATTACAAAGTTGTTGTTTTTTTCTCCACTGCTCGTGTTTTCATGTTTTAATGTTTGTGCGTCACATGGTGCTGTACATAATGTCATTACCACCACTTTGCTGTTGTCCTGATCACGATTTTCACTTGATCACACTGCACTTTCGATCCAAGGTTTCAGTATATTTAGTGGACACTATGAGATACTAGACACCCTAAGTAAAAGTCAAACCCTAGTTATTGGGATTTTTTCGTGTCTATAGTCACTTTTTATTCTGAAATTATAATTTTTTTTTTTACTATTATTCCAAAATGTTCTTAGAATGCAAAGTCCAATTTTTTTACAGCAGAATACTGTAATTTATTTTTTCTTCCAAATTTCATTTTTGTTAGATTAATTGTTATGCACAAGAAAATGCTATGCTGGCATTTATGTATTGGGTTGGGTAAGGTTGGCCTTCCTCAAAATACCCAGCATGCTTTGAAAATCTGTTCTTTTTTTATACAATTTCTTTCATAATTTTGCTCAACATCCTTAATGCTGTAGCTTGACAAAAAAAAGCATGATCGCCATTTCAAGTACGCATGTGCAGCAACAGGAATTGAGTAATATGTCAAAGGTGACGGCCCCTGACTTGTAAATAGCTCTAGTCAGGACCATTGTCTTGATTTGTATAACAATGTCCGGATGATGTTTTGTTTATGTCTCAGTGGCCCTCACCTTTGACATATTACCCATGATTCCTGTTGCTGCACATGTGTACTCTGAAAGTTGAATAGAGGAGAGAATGTTTCCTTTCTTGCTCAGACTGCCTTCCTGTTTTCATTTTTTTGTCTTACATTTTTCACTGTTTACTGATTTTTGCATTCATCATTTCTTGCATATTTGTGCCTCCGTGTCCATTACTTAACTAATTTACATGTTCGTGTTATCTGATGTGTACTAATTTGTATGATTGTGAAGTATTCAATGCCACTTTCTTGTAATTGCAAATTAACCATTTTGTGACATTTTGTGTGGGTCTTCAAAATAATTTTTGTCTGGTGCTCAGTCGATTTTGACTTGCATGCAATTTTAGTGTGTCTTTCTTTTGCGTAGATGCCCAATACATGTAATTTGTGTCTGTGTTGATAATAACGTTAGGTTACATGTATTCTACTAAATATCATTCATATCAGGTGCAAAAAGAAGCACATGAAAATTTCCCTGCAATAATGCATGTTTAGAATGTGTGCTGTTTTTTAACGTTGCAAAATTTCTTTGTTCAGAAATATTGCTCACCTAAAATGGTCAACTAAATCTTGTTCCCGGGTTATTTTTACGGAAGGTCCCTCTCTCCCTCCCAGGGTAGTGAAGGCGTTGTGCCATCATCTAGCAACCGAGGACGGACAGCTCAGTCTCACTAAGGGCGACATTCTTACCGTCGTTCGGCAGGTGGATGACGATTGGCTGCTGTGTTGCCATGGTAACAAAACGGGTCTGGTGCTGACCGGCTGTGTTGATGACCTTGACCTCCTGTAAATGACCTTGACCTTACCTGACAAGGTCATAAGTCATCTTTTCTATGGTTGACTGAGATGGATTGTACCATTTTTCCTGGTATCTCTAGTGATAATGATATATCAAATCTTACCATGCTAGCACACTACATGTAAGTATAAAAAAACAAGCTTGATTTTTCGATCTGCAAGATCAAAAAGGGATATTTTTTATTTCTTTCAGTGCAATATGTGTTTGGCAAACCTGCACATATGGGCAGTGTTTGACTATAGGAAAATACGAGAATTCTTCCTAACTTATGCAAGGAACAACATACAAACGTACGCTGTATGTTACATGCTAAAACGCGTTGCTGTATAGTTTTAAGTGTTAAATTAAGTTGGACATGTTTGGAACACAAGTCCGTAATGTACATAGGAAAGCACTGTTGAACCATGTAATTATTATAATGTGTTCGTACACCCGTAACAATATCAGGTGTATAACGTTTGCTACACCTGCAACAATAGCAGGTGCACAATGTTTGCAGCACCTGGAACAATAGCAGGTGTTGAATGTTTGCAGCACCTGTAACAATATCAGGTGTATAACGTTTGCTACACCTGCAACAATAGCAGGTGCACAATGTTTGCAACACCTGGAACAATAGCAGGTGTGCAATGTTTGCTACACCTGTAACAATAGCAGGTGCACAATGTTTGCAACACCTGGAACAATAGCAGGTGTTGAATGTTTGCAGCACCTGTAACAATATCAGGTGTATAACGTTTGCTACACCTGTAACAATATCAGGTGTGTAACGTTTGCTACACCTGTAACAATATCAGGTGTATAACGTTTGCTGCACCTGTAACAATAGCAGGTGTGCAATGTTTGCTACATCAGTATCATGTAAAGAACTGCAAACAATATGGGTACTGTCAGCATTATGTATATAATAATGTTGTATTTTGCTGGACGTATGAAAAGTGACACAGTGGAACAAAGACATTACTGTAAGTTGCAATCTTATTTTGTCATGTTGCAATGTTGTTTTTTTGTAATTTTATGTACAAAAAATTTTTTAAAGTTTTTATATTGCTACAACTTCCAAAAGTTAAAAATTATAGTATTTATTCTATAATTGTATATCTTTATTAAACCAATAGTTATTTGCAAATGTTTCAATATGATATATGAGTATAGCTATATGTTTAACAGTATCAACATGTTCAACAGTAACAAATGCTATGAAAGAAAAAAATTATTTTATTTATTCATCGATGAATTTCCATCTATAATGCCAGCCATTTGCACATTGCACCAGAAATTGTCAATCATTTTTTTTACCTTCGTTTTAAGCCTTAAACGTTGTAACATTGGCTCCAAATTTCATTTCAAGAACAAATTTGATTTGACGATTGGTGACTCACAATGTTCACCAAAGCATTTCTAAGGTCACACTCTAAGCAATGAAAGGAGTTTATAAATTATTCAGACTATGACTCACCAGGCGGTATGACCTCTGACCTTTTGACAGAACCATTTCCATATATGGTCATGGGCATGAGCCAGTACGAAACATGGCACAAATCACATGATATTCACCCTACGCAATTTACGGTCTGTACCTGAGATTTTATTCACAAACCACAGTTTCATCATGTATCACCTAGAAATCATGTCCAGAAAGCTCTTTTCCAAAGTTTTCGTTGTAACTGAATCATGTAAAATTGTTTTTTAATGCTGTACACTACACTAATTCAGTGAATGGAATGATATGGTTATGTATGCTAATGAGGCTGGTGCCTCCACAGTCATTGGTAAAGCATTTCTGTATATTCAAGAAACACGAGGCATATTGATGTCTGTACAAAGTACATGTAATGGTGTATGCTGTATGTACAAATTGAAATACATACGGAGATATGGTAAGGGATATCTGAACGCGCAAGTTCGCAGGATTGGTATTGTGATGTGGTTGGGGTTAATGTTCGGATATGTGTAAGTAATAAAGCTTTCAAACATTTCTGAGTAGTTTGCGTCCGTGTGTGGATGGATGGTGTTCAGCACCAGGGAAAGGTGTGTTTGCCTGTGTGTAGATGGTGTTTAGCACCAAGGACATGTGCGTTAACCCGTGTGTGGATAGTGTTCAGGGACAGGTGCGTTAACCTGTGTGTGGATGGTGTTCAGCACCAGGGACAGGTATGTTTACCTGTGTGTAGATGGTGTTTAGCACCAAGGACAGGGGTGTTAGCCTGTGTGTAGATGGTGTTTAGCACCAAGGACAGGGGTGTTTGCCTGTGTGTGGATGGTGTTCAGCACCAGGGACAGGTGTGTTTACTTGTGTGAAGATGGTGTTTAGCACCAAGGACAGGTGTGTTTACCTGTGTGTGGATGGTGTTCAGCACCAAGGAAATGTGTGTTTGCCTGTGTGTAGATGGTGTTTAGCACCAGGGACAGATGTGAATACCTCTAAGTGGATTAAGTTCAGCACCAGGGAAAGGTGTGCTTACCTGTGTGTGTATGGTGTTCAGGAACAGGTGTATTTGCCATGTGTGGATAGTGTGCAGCTCAAGACAGATGCGTTTGCCTGTGTTTGGATGGTGTTCAGCAACAGGGACATGTCTGTTTACCTGTGTGTGAATGGTGTTCAGCATTAAGGACAGGTGTGTTTACCTGTGTGTGGATGGTGTTCAGCACAAGGACAGGTATGTTTACCGGTGTGTAGATAGTGTTCGGTACCAGGGACAGATGTGTTTACTTGTGTGTGGAGTGTTCAGCACCAGGGAAAGGTGTGTTTGTGTGGATGATGCTCAGCACAGGAAAAGGTGTGTTGAACTATGTAAAAAGTGTTCAGGGACAGGTGTGTTTACCTGTGTGTGAATGGTGTTCAGCACCAGGGAAAGGAGTGTTTACCTGTGTGTGGATGACATTGAGCACCAGGGACAGGTGTGTTTACCTGTGTGGATGGTGTTCAGGGACAGGTGTGTTTACCTTTAGAAAGAATGAAAAAAATTATATATTTCATCCTTCTATCCCATAAACTGATTTCATGTTTTCCCCCGCCTAACAATGACCGATCGATCTTGACCGTCTGCCAAATTTGAAGGCCTTTACCTGACAAAGGCGTCATCAAGCGGGTTAAGACAGAATTGCACATCGGTAATATTGCCAACACGATTTAATGTCGGATATCTAATAGCGACCTCTAGCGGTCTAGATATGTTATTATTACTGTAACATGCAAAGGTTTTCTATATTACACGGTTGATTCTGGTTTGCAGGCTATGAGCTCATGAGACAGGAAACGACAAAGTTAATATTTGGTCCAAAACATGGTTTACTTACAGACAAATATATTATTTACATGGTTACGCTATTCACGCCTCGGTCACAGCAATCTGCAATTTAATATTAAAAGATTGACGCAAAAGATATTTTGGGTAGAAATTCACATCTGATCTTTCGTTAGTTTAAACTATTAGCTCATGAATTTATTCATAGTTCAGACGAGACCAAATTTAGTTAGAAGCATAGGATAGATTGCAATGGCAGTTATAATATTTACATGATTTTCAACTACGGCAAGCAAAATACTAAATAT
>NC_049981.1:3505014-3602851 GCF_000003815.2 Branchiostoma floridae
TTATATACATTAATGCAAGTTCATCTTTATCCGTGAAGTAACCTATATCCGTCAAGGTACTTAAGGATATCAAGTCCACTGACGTGGTTTCAAACTACAGCATTTTGAAAATATTGCTGTTTGAAACCACAATCCTTCGATTTATATCCCTAAATATATTGATTTTAAAAACGACGGACATAGGTTACCCCGCGGATAAAGGTGAACCATCGTAACATCTTTATCATTGCAACATGCAGCTTGCGTTTTCAACATTGTTGTCATCCACTCGCAGAAAGAAGGCTCAACAAGATACGATGCCAATATCGTTTAGCTTCAAAATTACAATATTTACACTAAATGATGATAGCATGATCACATCTTAATTGCAGACAGAAAATTAAGAATGGAGATAAAGAATATATAAAAGGCCTAAGAATAACTTAGACTTGAACTACGTACAAGCAAAGCATCAAAAATATTGATTCCAATATTCCAATAAATATTGATGAGAACAGTGAGCAGTCTTGTTGGGCCGTATAAGAATACAAACTGATATGATACACAGTTGTTTTCTTATTGCTATGTATTCTTGATAATAGAGAATTGATAAGCTATTCTAGCAACTTATTTTGATAAAGGTAATTATATTACGTGTATAGTTTATTGCAATTATTATTTACATTTTTTATCTGCCCCTTATGTTGGTCAGTAATGGCCATGGTAAAATCGTCATTGACATCAGCCCTACAGCTTCTGCTATGGCTGAACGGTCCTATACGAGAATGACAGTATCTGCAACATAGGGCATATCTGTAAGCAGTCTCATGTCTGTTGGTTAATTGGAGTTGGAGTTCTTTTCTCCGTATCTTCATTTTACACCTCTTGAAATGCCATAGCTAAAATGTAGATCGTTGATCATTCCACTAGAAATCTTACTTGATAAAATCATGTATCATGTTTTCGTAAACTACTTCAGTCATGTCCAGCTTGTACCCGTTTGATGGTTTGTCGCACGTTAAGCTTGCGAAGTACTTGGTTGAACTTGAATCAGTTTACGCTTCTTGCACTCAAACTTGTACATCACCTCAGTCAGCCTGTCCACTTCCTGCAGTAATGTATCGGTCCGCTGGAGGGTCTCTTCAATGAAGTGATCCGGAAGTGGTGCTTCATCTTCAGAAACGGCAAGAACGTAATGAATTTTAGTATAGCTTTTCTTTTTGTAATGCAGAACACTCTGAAATATTTGTTAATGGTTAAAGTTTCTTTCTAAATCATTTGGTTATTTGATAACAATTGTTGGAATATTTGGCAGCAATTGTTGGAATATTTCATGGCAATATTCGAATATTTCATGGCAATTTTCGAATATTTCATAGCTTTAAACCTGCTGGAATCACAAGATTACTTCCTGTGATCTTATAGGTCTTGCTGTCTTTGGGAAAACGTTTACAAAAATATCAATTGCTAGGAGCTAACAAAACTGTTAGACAATGGTAACTCTGATATTACCGTCAAAGTCCTGGGGTTCATGACGCATGCCCAGAAGACTCCTGAAGGAGTTCCAGAAGTAATCTCCCATCGCCGTGTCCACGCCGATGTCGTCTGACGTCTGACAGTAGCTCAGCCAGTTACAGAGCATCCCCACTCCCAGATTCATCTAAAGGAGAATATAGACATTAGGCTATGTAGTGTTCTTGAAGCTGTTATTATGCAATCTTGGAATGGTTGGTGATAAGAATCATGACATACATTTCCATAAGACCAAATGAAATAATTTTTTTCTGACCAGGTAAAAGACGAAGACCATGACGAATGTAGAGTAATACAGAGGTCCCATGACACGATCCACTGCCTTCATATCGTCCGCAAAGACTCCGACGAACGGCCTCCCCAAGCCCATCTCAAACAGCACGTACGACGTTTTCTTAAAGCCGGAGAAGGTCTCCATGTTTTTGCCGAAGATCAAATTCCCGCTGATGCCGTAGGCCACTATGATAACCAGCATGTACACAGCAAACCCGAAGGCTTCGCCGTATATCAGCTAGTGTAAACGAAAAAAAAAATTGTTTTAAAAATCATTGGATCAACAGAATGGACAAAACGTTAACATTTTGGGTAGAAATGTTTACGATGAATTCTACATACGCGAGGCAGAGCGTAGACGGTAGCCACGCCCCTGGAGAAGTTCAGAACCCGCAGGATGCAGAAGGTACTGATGAAGATGGAGAAGGACACGACCTCCTTGAAGGTAGCGTCCCATTGGCCAGCGGTACTGATGTCTACGAACTCATTGATGCCGAACACCCCTGTACAAATCCATGTGTGAAAACGTTACTGTAAAATTGTTTGGTTGTATCTCGACAATGTCTAAACCAATGGATTAAGAGGATGTTTTTACATATGCGAAAACGGTTTCTGCTTTCCCCCAAATGTAGGCAACATGTAGATAGTTTGTCAGCAGATACCTTTTGCTTGTTGTATATCACGCAGTGCAGCAGCTGCCTGGATGTACCGAAGTGCGAAGGTCACAATGGTGGCTGTCGACAAGCCAATGTTGCACAGGATCAAGACGTTCCAGAAACTGGTGAAGTACGCACGACCGCTCTTCCGTATGTTCCAAATCTCATTGAGGACGTTGTAGATGTAGAAAAGGACAAATAAGATGTGGAAAAGCAGCTGGACATAGTCGTCTGCTGTCTGGTACTGGAACAGCCGGAAGGTCTGGATACTGGGCTGGAGTTCAGCAGCGCCCCCTGGGAGGTACTGCAGCCTGAACACCACGCTACTGAACAGCTTCACGTCAGGGTGGTAGAAGTTGGCCCGGAGGATGAGAGTGTCTGAAACCATCAGGATCCAGTCGGTCTGTTTTAGGAAGTCTATCACTGCAGCAGCCTGACCAGCACCTCGTGGCAGGTCCACCGTGGTCAAGCACGACGAACTCCCGTTTCTGTAATAAACAATAACGACAATTTTCTAGCAAAAAAAGGAAAAGGGAAGGTACGAGGGCGATTCAAAAAGTAATGCCACTGGTTCTATAACAGGCTCATTTTTTCATCGAATGAGTTGAAGTTTGGCACAAAGGTACAAAAATATATCCTCTTGAGATTGAGACATCTCAATTTGTTGTTAAGATTTTTATGACTGACTGAGTTGAGTTCAAGATGACCACACCCTTGTTATCCAGTCGGAAGAAATTAGAGGGTCAATTAACGTGCGATTGGTAATGTCCCTGAATCACTTGTAGCTATTGTAAGAAACTAAAATTGCACATGTGTCAAGTTGCATTTCTCTATAAGCCACATGCCTATTTTCATCTTTTAAATACAACAATTTATTATTTTTTCGTTCCTGGTGTGAAGTAAGGTCGTTAGGGTCGTAATTAGCGGTGGATTACGGGTGGGCTGCTTAAAGTTTCTATAACCGACTTTCGTATCAACTGAGAAAAATCAAACTTAAGACACTTCTTGGTCTTGAAACAGTTAATAATTGTGCAATGTTTCGCATCTGTTCGTTAATGGAAAACAGTCTACAAAAACCTTTATTCAACAAATCACATATTTGGCTATCAATCAAACTGTCTGTAATATAGCAACTCGCTCTATTCTAGTGGCTGTAAAAGATGAACCATTAAAAGTTCAAACATGAAATTTAGCATGTAATCTATAGAGACATTTGTTATTATACAGGTAAAATTTCAGCTTACTACAATAGTTTTAAAATGGTAATTCTAGAGGAGCTGATCTCCTGACAAGCTTAAGCTCGTGGTCATCTTAAAGTCATCTCTGTTGCTCATAAAGATCTAAACCTCAAATCGAGATATCTCAATCTCAAGAGGATATAGTCTTGTACATTTGTGCCAAATTTGAACTCATCCGATGAAAAAATGAGCCCGTAATAAAACCAGTGGCATTCATTTTTGAACCGCCCTCATATATAAAAAGATTTTTGATTGCAAATACCTATAAACGAAAATTAAGAGGTTGATATATTATATCAACTCTCATAATTTCAACGGGAACTATAATAGCGCCACATCAAAAAAACATTTGTAATAGAGGCCTTCTCAAGACTGTCTTGTACACCTAAATATCCAAAATGTATTTCTGATGCTCCATTGGAACATCACTCAAGATTTATGCATTATTTGTCATGTGGCGGTATTATGGCATTCGCTGGAATTATGAGAGTTGATACTAAATGAAACAAATTGATAGAGGACGTTGAGCTCATTTTCTCTGGATACGTAAATAAAACTTGCCAACAATTCGTCAGCATCAAATAACTTCTTTGATTTTCGACCAATGCATGCTATACAAAAGGAATTTATTCATTGTACCTGACTTCGTTGACAATAAATACAGCGTCGCTGTTCGAACAGTTCTTTCCATTCTGTCGACCGAGAGCTCCATTCAGTAGATTCATCATCAACTCAGGATAGAGTTTTTGTTTACTGGTTTCGAGCTCTATGTCTATTGGGTCCTCTGCAATTGAATGAACATTCCGATAAAGACTTTGTTGACCAATTCAACACATTTTTACTCAATGGTCACCAGATGACCAGAAGGTCACATCAAGGTTTGACGCTAAGGCCACTACGGTTTATATGTAACATTAACAACATCTCCTCTCCCTAAGTCAGAAACTTTATGGTTGAGACAAGCTCAACTGCTCACTGTGATTGAGGAATAACTAATCCACATTGGACCAAAGACACTTTTTACCTGGATGTTTGGTGATTCTCTCCAGGCGAACAGGACCGATCCGGAACGCGTTTGTTCCAGCCGGAAACTGTTTGTCCAGCCAGCTGAGCTTCTGCCCGCTGTACCCCCGCTCTGGGTGGAGAGACGGGATCAGTTCAGACGACAACCACTCCCAGGCGTCGTCTACTGTGGCGACCTGAGAAAATAGTGTTAAATCATGACATATAAACTTGCTGATAAATGACTAGTTGTTGGGATGGTCAACGATTGCAAAGATCAGAGCAGTTACCACTAATAGAAATCTGCATAGGCGATAATGTAAAAGTTAGCAAGTTCAGGGTGTCATAATCTCATCCGTGAACATTCCAGGTCATAAGAACTCACCCCACACAGCAGCCCGCTTTCTCAAGGTTCTAAAAGTCTAATTTTTAAACTTTCTGACCAGCGCAAGATATCCCACCGGTCAAAACTGCCGCCATCTTGCTTTTTCATGACGTCATTTTAGGGACTGACTAATTCAAATTAGGGGTAAGCACAGGCCGAAAAGATGGATCAAAACCTAGTTTTTTTAATGAATCTGAACATCTGCAACCTACACCAATATGAAATGTTTCTTACATTTTCTTGTTACAAGTCGAAAATAGGCTAAAATACTCATTTTGAGCCTTCTGCGGCTGCGTCAATTAGGGTCATTACCCATCATGGTCAAAGAGGTCATCATCGCCAGCTACTCACATGTGTGTAATGCATAACGGTGATTTAACAGTTATGCCAACGGCCGACAAACCAACCAACCAACCGACCAACCAACCATAACTTACCAAAATAGTGTAAAATGAACGCCATTTGGCGCTCAATTTTCTAAACATTTCTACCAGTCTGTTATCGCCGGATTGCTGTTTAGCCGGCCACCTTGAGAACAGCAGTTTTTGCAACCGTACCTCCTCATACTCGGATAGCAGGCTGTTCTCCATAGAGGTCCTGATATGGTAGGCGTGTCTGTCGAAGCCCAGAATCCCGATGTAGAAGGCATTTCCAGTGAAGATGAGCAGAAACACCAGGAGCACCAGGATGTTTCTACCTGTTGTCATCCTTTCGGTCCAGTTCGGGTCATGGTCGGTCTTCCTCGGGACCGGTGGTAAAACCCTCCGAGCGGGAACTGAATCAGAAATACAGAACACCAATGACGTTAGCTGTATGAAATACTTTAGATAAAGACTCAATTTGGTCAAAAGAACGTTGAAGATGTTGTTCTATCTAGTTATTTGTTCTTCTTTTGAATAAATCATACAAAAAAATGTTATACCCCAAGCTCTGATAGTGAAAAAATACAAAGCCACTTATTGACTAGGACTAGGGTAGTGGCAGTCTACTATAGTCTTACACGTGAAACTTTTGAAGACAAACCTGTATATTCTCTGCTCTTTTTCTTAAGGACACCGATTGGACAACGCCCTGTGTCCGATAAATCCTTCCCCAAAACTCCCCGAGCACAAGCGGTCACAGACCACACAATAGGTCCGATGATGACTGCCTTTGTGTAAGCAGTCAGAAAAATCTGCAAAGTACGTACAGCGGTTAAGTCACAAACAATCATAAAATACATCGACAAAAACTAAAAATGTTTATTGTTAAAAAGTACGTACGAATTTTAAGGGATAATAAGTTTGTTATACTTGATCAGGGACATGGTTCGCCATCTTGGATTTTAGCCGATAAAGTCATTAAATTAGTATAATTCATGCATATCTATTTTCGAAAGATATACTTCATTTAATAACATTGTATCAATGCCATAAAGTAGCCGAAATCATGTACAATTGATTGATAGATCCGACATTTAGTGATTTTTGTCCAAAATACATGTCAAAAACCTGTTGCATAGCAAAACAAGAAAAAACGGAAAACTTTGCAACCTTTCTCAATCTGTTGCCAACTAATTTTCTTAAATTTGGTTACTTTAGCATAAGCCCTTCAGGCGGTATGCGACATCAAAGTTGGCACAGGCCTCAAACCCTATACCACCCCCACCCCTACCGGCCGCACCCCCGGTCTGAATGCATGCTAACCTGAACAGGCTCCAGCAGAAACGTAGAGAATAAGAATGCCAGGACGAATTCCTTTAGCCAGGCCTGGCTTCTCTCAGCTCCAAACTGCAGACTGTACACGATGACGAAGAAGCTGCTGCAGACAGACGTCAGGATGGCGAGGATCCACGCCACCGTCGTGTAAGGAAACCGGCGGGTCGTTTGAGATGTCGGCTTTTTCATCACTCCAGGAGGAATCTGATCCTCCAACGCAGGCTGCTTGCGAAACATCGGCACGAGGATGACGTACACTGGCAGGAACACTGTGAAGGATGTAGCTGCAGTACCAATCAGTTCCGATAGACGGAGAGTGATGACTCCAGCGTCGAACAAAATGACATCGTGTGCACCCAGTTTGACCCCGTACCACATGGCGCTGCCCACCATCCACAGGGTGGTCTGAGCCAGGCAGCAAACCAGGCGCTGCGCCCGGCTGAAGTGCCTCACACCGGAGTTGCACACGGCTGACAGGAGCAGATGGTCGTCGTACAGAAGGTACAGAAACGTCGGCAGGGTATACTCGGACATGCTAAGGTAAATACAACGACATTTGTCCAAGGTCAAGAATCCCAAGACGGGGAGAATTGCTTCTATAACATGTTATATACTTTTCTTGCGCGTAATTAACCTTCAAGTTTCAAGTTGTGTTTCTTCATCGTTTGCATTGACTGTCACTTTCAATTCAAAGCCGATGAATCACAAGTTCAGATTACTTAATTACTATTTTAAGTGAAGGGAACTGCCGTAAAAAAAACTTACCGCTTTTCTCCATCAGCTGCCTGCAAGGTCCTTATTGTCCTACCGTCTCCTTTACGAGAGGACAGCCAGGAGTAACAAGGGAAACTGAATCTGTGCAAAAAAGACACAACCCAAAAATAACGACCGACCATTTGTTTCACGAGCCATCGATTTTGCTTCTATTGTCAAATGTGTAAGGAGCAGGAGATGCTCAGTCTGTAAGTACAACCTACTCAGCATTACAAAATAAATTTTAAAAAGTCAGCGAAAACCCGCTTCTATATCGTGTAGAATACAATTTGTACTGAAGCCACAGCCTTAAACCATGGATACAAATCAAATAGCCAAAAGTATACCCAGTACTCACCCTTGTGATGTCTGTACGTCCCAGACCTTGACGTTGTCTATGAAGAGTGACTCCATGGCGCCCTTCCCGGAGCTGTCGTGCCAGACCTGTACAGACTGGAGCTCGCCGATGGAGGCCGGTGTCGTCATGATGTGGTACGTGTCACCTCCTCTGGCTAGGATCTTAACACAAACACAAACAGGGGGACTTGTAGTTTTCTTTATCATTTTCAGTTGTGCTTCTTCTCTCCATGGCAATGTCTGCATTACTTTATGATACCTTGTTTTAGCTGCAAATTAAATCGCCAAGTCTTTATCTTACGTATTTAGAGACGCACAAATGTAAACCAACACATCTCACCAGGCCTGCAGGGTTGAGAGTGACCATGGCTGTCCTGCTCTCTGACCCTGTGATCATCAGCCCGACCACAGACGCCGTGCCGGCATCAGGCTGGGTTCCCGTACGGACGGACACGACGTAGACGTAGTCCGCACCGGGAACATCTGATGGGATTGTGGAGACTTTGGGAACAATGGCCATGTTGGAGTTTGCTTTGGCGAGCTTTGCTGCTTGTCCAAGAGCAATGCTGTCGGCCACTGCGGTTTGTAGAGCGATGTGGCTCTGAAAAGGCATGGATGACTAAGTAAATATTGAATTTCTATAAAGTTAAAATTGATAACTGATACAAACAGCTTATGGTTCCATTGCATGCACCTGAGAGTGATGTGATTGGTTGGAGCAGTGTAAAGTACCAGCGTTCAACGTACTAGGTATCGTAAACATTGATAAATACGTTTAGAATATCTGTTTTGAACAACAGTCACATAAGCAATTTTACGTACCCTGATGTTTGACTGTAATATCAATAGTTGGGATATCAAAAAGATCATCCACAGTGCTAAGATCGTTCCGTATACGGTCGCATTAGTGGACAACTTTTGAGTGTTGTTATTAAACTTGTCGAAGTTCACGAAATTAGGGAGTGCCAGAAAAGACGCTGCCAGAATCACCCTGGAGCTTTTCCCATCGCTACTTGGTGCCATGTCACACGTGCACCGAGTGGTGGTCTCATTCGTTTCAATGCCAACTGCGGTGCAGATATTACATAGTGGTCAGAAAAGCAACAGCTTTTTTTTTTAAACTGTAAAGGCAAAATCCAGTACTTCTAATTGAGTATGATAATGAAAATGAAAGCAAATGCTATGTCTTTGCTAGCAAAAGAGAGATGAAGCAAAAAGCGGTATCAATTTTAACAAACTCTCAAATCTCAAAGTACCAGTTGCCGAAAATGAAATTCATTAAAAAATAAGCTCTACTGGCAATCACGTACGTCACCTTTGATTGTCTACATCAACCAGTTAAACGAGCAATATTATACTATCATATCGGTAATTCAGTAAACCTGGCAGCGGCGGTTGTCCCACGTCTGGTTCTCGTTTTCCCGCATCAGACAGGAGACTGCAGCAGTCAGCAGTGTGAAACCTGCAGGGATGACGTCACGACCTGCAGGGGGCAGGGTCCGAAGGACCGCTGACGTCAGGAGCCGTCTAAAACCACCATGGGATTGATCTCCACCTGATTCACAACCAAACATAGGGAAACATAAGTGTTAATTTATGAGGGACTTATATGTTCATTCATTGTCACAGAAAAAGAATTCAAACCCAATAAGTTGAAACTTATCATTTATCATACTGTACTGAAGTTTGTCATGATGTTTTAAACTTATATTACATTACTAATAGTTAACATCTGAAACCATGTAGATAAAGAGCTTCAATTAGAGAAATTCGATAGTAGTGATCAGGTTCTGTCTACCTTTTTTCTTCACCCCAACCATGAGCCATCCGCGCTCCATTCTGATCTCCGGAACAAATGATGTACTGAAATTGGAGTAAACGAGACCAAACGGCATATCGAAACCGCGATAGTCAGTGACTTCGGGAGGTTTGACGGTTGTTGTGTAGTCGTATTTTTCTTCAGTTGGGAAGTCGTGAAACCGGAAGTACACCTGCAGCTCCGTGTCGACGTCATCGACTGAGAATCTGAGCAGGGGCACCTGGCCTCCATCGGCGATGTACATGGCGTGATGCTTCATGTTGGTGTCACGACTGGAAACCTTGGTCAGAGGGAAGGATCTACCTGCATCATCAAGGTTCTGCCTGTATGATGTCGGCAGGGTGTCATGATACTGTTCTTCTGTGTCACTCGTGGTCCCAAACTGGACTCTCTGCTTCACGACGACGGTGATGTTTGGCTGTAGGTTTGATGCGTCAGGTAGATCCTTCTCTTTGGTGATTGTTACCATGACAACCGATGAGGTCACATTAGTTTTCTCTACACTCCACACGAATGGATCCTCGACAAATGCCACGACCTGGGAAAGCCCCCGGATCAAGGTCGTTAAACAAAATTTTCATGCCAAATTGAACCATTGCTCTTTTTCACAACTTACCAGCTACAAAATCGTGACAATTGTTGTTTTAGTTACATATTTGAAGGGTTGAATGCAGATATATAATGTCATAGAACGACCCAGGTTAATAGGTACTGGAATATTTTCATACCTTCATAGTGGAAACCTCCGGAAGGTTGTCCTCCTTTGTAAACACGATGGAGCCGACATCCTGACTGATAGGAACGGTACCGACATCAGGGATACCCTTCTTCACGGCCGTGAGCACACCGTCAGACCGGATGTACGTCCCTTCAACTTCCGCTGGTGTATCTTCCAACAGTTTATCTGCTGCCGCATCCAGTAGCTCCAGTAGATCTCTTGTTTCACTCATCACCTGTATTGAATGTTACATACCTAATCAGCCAAATGCCTTTTTGATAGATAATTATGTCTGCAAAAGTTTCTTTTAGCGAGAATGTGTCCAGATGTCCTTTCTTAGGGTTCGTTATGCTGAAGTATTCTAATATTGATTCTTAAAAATTCTCTGCTTCTAAAAATGATTATGTGGTACCTACAATTCTCTGGAAATTAGGAATATAGTCAAATACATACATTCTACAGGGCACCTACCCGAGATTTTAAACGTTCTTTCTCATTTTTCTCCTGTATCAGCTGCTCCATAGGTGATTTGTCTGTAGACCTGACGTCTATCATTTTCTTTAACTCATCTGTTACACCAGAGGAAAGGTCAAAGGTCGTCTCCATAGCAACGGTCTTCCTACTACTGCTCTGAGCTCGCAGTACAGACGATGTTGAGTCAGTCACTTCTGTATGTTTGGTAGACAGATATATATACATACATATACTACGTCTGTATTATATATATATATAATACAGACGTAGTAGATGGTGATATCTCAATAGATTATCAAATACAACTTGAAGCTTGAAGAGTGTATGATGATTGCTTTTCTTAGTCTTTTCTATTTGGAATCAAATAGCTTAAACGACTATGGATGAATTGGATGTAGATGCACGTTGCATATAGTCAATGGCCCAACTTAAGAGTCAAGAAATATCATTATCATGATATTAGTTTCTCTACCTAAGACGTTGATATCTTCATAACGTATTACTAAATGAGAGAGAACCTTTAAAAAGCTCCTTGCGATCCTCCAGGGTACCTCTGAAGTGGTTCACTTTCTTATTGAGAGTCTTGATAAGAACAGGGATCTCCTCCTGCAGTTTAAGGAATTGGCACACCACTTTAAGAGAATTCTTATAGAATAACCGTTACGCCAGAACCATTTGGTCTGAACACTGATGGAAATATACAGCACGTAGAGGAATATAATCAAGGTACATAAATCGGTAACAAATATGATATAGCGATATTACGAATTCGGGATATCAAGTACTACCTCTATCAGAAAGTGCGCCTGGGTTGACGATTCTTGAGTGGTGGCGAAAACAGGAGGTGGAGATGTCGGCTCGGCTGTACTGGGCGGCAATGTGAGGAGTGTGGTCATGGGCGACATGTTGGAAGCTTCGTCTTCCGAATAATCAGATGATTCCCCATCGATATCTATGGTAAAATGTAGAAACCCTATGACTGATAAATTGCTGTTTTACAAAGCTGATATCGGAAAATTGTCAAGATAAAATTTCAAGATACTGTAAATGCAGTTAAGTTCGAGGTGGTTTTAAGTTTGCGGTAACACCATAGACTGCAGCCTAATACCATAATAGAAAAAAAATGTTCGCAGTGGTTTTAAGTTCGCGGTAAAGTGGTCATCGCGAAAACCGCGAATATTTGGAGTGGTTATCAAATACTTAGCATTAAAATAAGCTATCAATATTTTCTTTTTTACATCGCACAGATAATTGCACCGTGCGCTCTGCTAACCTCCGAAGACGAAGCGCGTTGTCGTTTTGACGGTTGTTGTAGAGGTTGTAGGCATCACGTCTGTAGTGAACACGGTGGAAGTGTCCGTCAGACGAGCTGTGCTGGTCTGTTGTTGGGTCAGTAACCAGCTGTTTGGTGGAACAGGGGATGTAGTTGGCGTTGTAGTCTGTTGTGTTGTAGTTGATTTTGTTGTTGACATTTCTGGGAGGAGGATAAGAATGTAAGTATCCTAGTGTTAGACATCAAGGTTTTGGGGTTAACTGACATTTTCTTTTTTAATCTAGATTGTGTGTTGAGTGTTAGATTTGAGATTTGAGTTTAATCATTTAAAGCTTACCCGTACAGACTTTTCGTACGACTACTGGCCAATAGTGTTGAGTTCGTCATTGAGTGGTTCAATGTTATATACTTGCATACCTGCTTCAGACTGATGAATATGACAAAGTTGGATAGATAAAACATATACAGGCTCGTATCAGCAGAAGCCGTATGCTATACCGGTACTGATAAGTCATTCTACAGTACAAACTGACATCGCATAAAAGTGTCCGACAGAAAACATGCAAGATGATACAGCAGATAACCTACCAACGCAGCTATGTCCGTCCCAGCCCATCACAAACCCTCCACTACAGGAACAGTTGTAGCTTCCTATCGTGTTGGTGCAGAATTGGCTACAGCCGCCATTCTTAGTAGAACACTCGTCAACATCTGCAAACAAAAAAGACGACATATAGGAACTGACTCACTTATTCCTAAAACAGCTTGTTTGACAGTTTGTTCCTTGTTGCCAAAAATATTAGAAAACCTCATGAACTGTCATCGTTCAACCAGATGCTCAGATTAATTGTTTATATGTTCGAAAGGAATAACAAAATTACGAAAGTAAAGAAAGACAACACATGCCTTACCGTTACAGTTATGTAAGAAACCGTCTAGGCTGAAACCTTCCCTACACGCACAGCTGTAATGCCCTACAGCGTTGTTACAGACTTGGCCACAGCCGCCATTTCTGATGAGGCATTCATCAAGATCTGCGGATCATAAAACAGATACGCTTTAGACAAATAATATAATAAAGTTATAAAGGTTCTCGTTCAATACAACCTTTTTTACCGAAAGTTCCGTATGTTTTAACTTCATTTCATATCTTGTCATTCATTTGTGTTCAGGTAATCATAGCGGTTTAGGATGGCACAGTTAATTCGTCATTTGGTTGTCCTGGCTGCCAATGGCTTTAAAAGTTGCTCCCAAGCAAAGTCTCTTTTTGTTAATTGATATTTCGATGCAATTCAAATCTATATTTAAAAGCTTTTATGTGAACAATCGTCCCATACTGCACTTGTATGGTCTGCGTCGCCAAGTCTTTTGGCATCGCTCGCTAATCTGCGAACTTTGAAAGCTTTACATAAAGCTAACGAAGATTCTCTTACACTGTATCCTTTTTGTCGTATGTTTCCATTTCAATATCCATTGCTGGCATGGAGGATGGAAAATAAAGCCAGATAGCCTACCTGCACAGGTGTGTCCGTCTCCGTCCAGTACGAACCCTTCACTACAGGAACATTTGTAACTTCCTACAGTGTTAGTGCAGGTTTGGCTACAACCGCCGTTCAAAGTGAGACACTCGTTTTTATCTGCAGACCAGAAAACACGATATATAAGAAATTTTTTATTGCAAATTTATGCCCATGGGGATAATTGAAAGTGAACAAAATCAAATACATGGAGTGATAATGAATGAAGACCTTTATTGCACATTTTTGCCCCACTGGGCTAAGTACAGGTCACACGGTAAGAATCACATATATGTAACAATGAAAACAATCATACACATCTGTATATGTAGATGTGCGTCTAATCTATTCTAAGACATTCGACTTCCTCTCGCTTCTTGGTAATTGTATAAATGTAGCTAGCTGTATGGTTGGTTAGAGTTGGTTTGTCAAAAGCTGTCAGGAATATAAATTTCTCTTTACTATTCAAGTATCTAAAGTGGGGATATTTACTTAACACATAGTCAAATAAAATGCTCCTATCGCTATCGTACAAAAGACAATCCATAGTAAAATGTACTTCATCTTCTACTTTCCCTAAACTACAAAATTGGCATATTCTTTGATCTAGAGGAGTGTGGTTATGTCTTCCTGATTCGATTCGTAATTTGTGACAACTGATTCTTAGTTTTGTGATGGCAGATCTGTGTCGTACATTGGCAATCTTAAGACATTCTTCTTCTTTATAAGATTGTTTTAATAGTCGGTATGTTCGTAGTTTGTTTTTCGCAGTCGCAACTCTTTTATCGTTGTGGATTTCAGATAGAAAGGTCTGGAAATAAATATCTTTTAAACGTTGATAGATTGATGAAATAATTTGAGGTGTACTTGAGACTGTTGACTGGGCGTTTTGCCAGACGAAAGCATAGCCACATTTCTCTAGAGTGTTGCGTACTTCAGAGGCCCAACATTTAGAACCTGATGCTTCTAAATCCATTTGGCACAAGAGAGCATCTGCTTGAAGACTGTCAGCTGGCACGTTCTTGCAAAGTCGAATGAAATACTTGATGGTATTTAGGGAGGCCTCCAGATGAATGGGGTACCTCCCTAGTTCTGCCTGCGCTGCGAGATTACTAGCTGTTTTGGGGACATTGAGTGAATATTTACAATATTTTAGGTGTACAGATTCAATGGGACAATTTTTGGTACTTTTTAGAGATCCCCATATTTCGGACCCATAAAGTGATATAGGTTTAATACAAGAGTCGAAAATCTTATTTTTAACAGCTAGTGGGCAATCGGCTTTGTCAAGTGATTGCCTAATGCTAAACAAAGATTTTAGACCCTTGTTTCTTAGATGTTTGTTGTTGGCCTTGAAAGTGCCAGCTGCACTTACCACTATACCTAGATAACAATATGACATAACAATTTCAATTACATTACAATTAAACAAAAAGAAACAATTTTTTGGTAACCTACCTCCCTTGGTGAAGACAATAATCTTGGTCTTTTTTAAATTCACCTTCAGGTTCCAATGTTTACAATATCTTTCTAATCTAACTAGACATCTAAATTCTAACATACAAAAATTGATTGTATGTATATACAGAATGTAGAGTACTATTCTAAAACTTACATTGCTACAAGAACAAGAACAACATATCAGGACAATAGATTTCACAAATAGCTTTAGAATTTCAGTTCTTGTGTCGTTGTTTTCACTTGTTTTATCGAAGTTTTAGAATCAGTTCTTTGTGTTACCGTATATCTAAATGTATCTTATGATATGATAGATGTGACAAATATGTGATAGTTACACTCAGGGTGAATAAAATCTAAACTGGCTTAAAGAACTCTTAGACATACTTTGGAGCACCTGACGTATGTTATCATATGCTATTGTTCTAGCTCGTACATGTACAGAGACCTAAATTAACAGTTAACCCAAGTGACTGTCCATTCCTCACATTGTTGAGGTCCTAAAGAAAACATAGCATTTGGGACCCCCAATACTATATTAGGGTACTATAACATTACAGGCCGGCATCTTCTTCCTGTACGTGGTAAGTAATATGGCCGTGAAGTCCATACTCAGTTGGTCAGTATGCCTTTATAGAATGGGGACAATGCATAAAGTCTATGGGAGGGTTATAGATGGGATTAATTAATAGAAGGATCATTAACACCTGCGGTGGCTAGGTCAATGGGATAAGGAATTTTACATAAAGCCGGAATATTAATATTTCACGGGGGTATATAAGGCTCCTTGCTTCCTTCTTGTTTATGGTTTGCCACATACCTTGACAGAAAAGCTCCGGTTCTGTCCATGACCCGTCTGCTGTGCATGTTCTTGTTATGGTGTCACCGGAAGTGACGTGATATCCTTGGAAACACGTGTAGGTACAGTTCTCCCCAGGCAGATAAGGACAGTCGCACACGGGCCCGGTAGTGTTGGCTTGGGTCGGTGGGTCAACACACACTCCGGGAAATCCATCTGAATGGAAACGGAAAACAACATAACACATCATGAGTTCATTTTTCACAATATAAAATTGCTTTGAGTCAACAGTTGGCATATCCGAAATTAAGGTTCTTCTATTAATAGCACGATCATTATAGCAAATTCATATCTCAGAGAGCTAAAAGACCTTGACATTAACGTATCCTTTGAAACTACAAACCTTTATAAGTACTAATTTTATTTTATTTACAAGTAAAAAGTACAATATGACATCCTAAGAATGTTGGTATATTCTCAAAATAGTTAATACCATTAGAAACAACTGGGTAGACCCCTCAACTTAATTTCCACGACATCATATTATATACAGAAACGAGATATGTGACATTCAGTCGGAAGACAAAATTGAAAAACAAATAAAATCCGGTATGTTAAATCAGAATTGATTTCCATCAATCAGAGTCGTAGCCGTTGCAAGGTCAAAAACAAAGGTCAAAATTAAAGAGGCATCAACGTCTACCTTGAGAACAGTTGAACATAAAGCCTCCAGGTACAACCAAAGTCCCGAAGCCAACTCTACCGATGTCAGTGACAGGATATGGATCTGTCCAGTTCATGAAGGGTTCCACCTCTCCAGCCCTGCCCACACCAACACTTCCACCTTTCGACCAGCAGATCCAAAACCTTCGGAACTCTTCAGCCGATGTCATGTCTACGCATTCAGAAATATCATTTAGAAATTCAAAACCCGGCTAAAGTATGAATCACTGTAATGAACAAGCTATATCAGACTACATCTTACCTGTCGAATGATAACTCGCAACGGTTTCTCTGCCTGCGTCCCTTGGGGTCCTCACTATCTGTGACTGTCCAGATCTGAGCTCAACACGATACGCGTCCTGATTCTCCGTTGTGTCGTCACCCCACTGGTAGAGGTAGATGAGGCCGGACCCACTGCCGCTGGTGTTGACCTTGACCTCGAAGATGAAGGGCGATGTGATGACCTTGGGAAGGTCCCAGGTCGGAGTTTCACCCTCTACGTGCTTCGTAACTGAACATGTTTCTGGGTACCGAGTAAAAGAAAGTTTATATGAATGTAACCAGAAGTATATTTAAAGCTCAAATATTTCTATAATTCTGTAGTATCTATAGTTCTATATCTATTAGCACTACCCTTACACATAAGTCATATGGAAACACTTTGTTAAAGCGACTCAATGAAGTGTCACAACACAATATAATGTGTATCTTTTGGAAAACAAAGTTTCAATTTTGCTTGATATACTGCTGTTATTACGCGATGAAAAATTATCCTTGAAGGTTTCAGTGTTTCCATTCTGTATTGAATATGGAAAAGAAAGAATCAAAGATTTCACATAAAGAGGTTGAGAGTGCCCAGGCGAATCTCATCCACGTTTTAACCTACTGTTGCAGCCGGCAATCTCCACTCTCATGACCATCTTTCCATGCCAGGTCTGAGGCAGGAAACGTACATAACGGGCATCAACACGGTACTCCAGTAGGTTCGTGACAGGAAGACTCCTGTCGACGTTGCCTGGAAAGATCTGAAAGGTAAACGGAACGGCTTGATGAGACTATGTTCCACTTTTTCTATTTTATGCCGGTAGTTCAGCTTTGGACCTTCATAACTATCAATAAACAAACGGTCTTCGCACATTTCGTCAAAATGTGCAAATTTCAACAAATACATTAAAACCACTCTGCTTGCAACTTCCATTTGGCTAAAATTATCTTTAGCATAAAAAAAAGGCAAAACAGATACTTTGATGTCTAAGATACCTTTTCTAAGCCATCGCTGCCAGTGTATGTCGTCCAACTGATCAGATCTTTACTATATTGCAGTTTGTATGACGTCACCCATTCTTCGTCATAAGGCCGACCTTGAATCATGGTTCCCCAGATACGCATCACATCCTGTAAATCCACCTGAAATACCATATCATGTTTAATTTTGATATTGAATTCAAAATAAGAACAACTGGTGTAACCATATCTTGAAGACATACTGTATGCTGAAGTTATGCTATATCAACGGACATTAATTTTGTACTTTGACGCTCTCAATACTAAAAACTAAGGCTTAGAATTATCCCAAGGTAGATTATCATAAGCTTAAGCTCGACAAGTTTCTGATCAAGGGGTCAATGAAACTTCTGGCAGGGAAATCTTTTCCGTATTGTGTTGTAAGAAACATACATCTCTGTGAGTTACCTACATGATAAAAGTATACAGAAAGTACTCACATCTCCAACAGGGAGATAACATACAGAACACGAGTGTTTAGTTTACAGTATATTAATAGTGGACCTACCTGCAGCCATTCCCCAACGGCACTAGACCTGGGTGCCCAGCCGCCTTTTTTGTTCAACCGCCCGAATTGAGGGACGTAACCGTAATGTAAGACCGAAGATGCAGAGATTCTGCCATCAGGTATGGCACCGGATTCCATTCCAAGTGGATGTGGACAGGCTGGGACTGATGAAGCTGAGAAATGAAGTACAGGTAGCCCTTGACAAAGAGAGCGCTGTTTCCTCTTTTCAATACTTATCGCTTCACGTGCGCGTTAATAATTTTGAATTTTACTTTGTATCAGTCAAGCGACTTACCTTCCCTTACCGCTGCCTCCAAATCACTAATAACGCTCCATACCTCAAATCTAATTCTTTTCGAATTCCTTCTTAAACATAACGATTTATTCTCAAACTACAATGGATCTTGGGGAACAGAAATGTATTGGCCTGGTGATGTTTCAGAAAATGGATCTGTTCCTGTAGAAAGTTTAGTATTGTGATGTCTATCTATATATGTTTCCATTGGACCTAGATTATTCATAAGAATCATCTTAGTATTACACCCTAAAATATTAGAAATATTTATCGGATTAAGGCTTACTGGTGTTACAGCCAACAATCTCCACCCTCATGGAAATGTGATTATTCCAGGACTGGACGACGAAACGCACATGACGGGCATCAACTGGGTTGTCCAGTAGGTTCGTGACAGGGATGCTCATGTCCACGTTAGCTGGAAAAACCTAAAAAGGTAATCGCATACGTTCGATGAGAGCATCTTTCTACACATTTGAATTTATTCAGTTCAAGATCTTTATCACAATCACCACGTTCGTCCGTCTGTATCTCTACAACTCAAATCGAAAACAATGCTTTACAATACAAATGTGCGGACAAAGTTAATGATTTGTGTGACTTTTCTTAATCTAGAAATATTTTAAAAAAAATATCACCATTTCTGAACCATTGCTACTGGCATATGTCGTCCAAGTAATCCGATCTGCACTGTACTGGAGTTTGTATGACGTCACCCACTCGGCATCCCAAGAAAGTCGACCCTGAATGATGGTTCCCATGACTTGCTTCAGTTCCCCTAAGTCCACCTGAAAATCAAAAGATGCTTTACGGTATGGAATGCAAAATGAAAGAGCAAGTCTTTGTCTAAATGCACACTATTTATTATGAAATTATGCCACATTATTGGATGCTAAATTTGTACTTATAGATTCTCATTGCAAAGTGCGAATTCTCACGTCAAAAGCATTAATGATTTTCCTGGCCACAGCTTGAATCACAGGGTGGCATTACATTAAGTAGTACAGTCCAACCAATCGTACAGTCCAGCACCTCCTGTCTACAGACGGTCTCAGAAGTTATGGAGACTTCAGCTCATCTTGTCTTTGTCGTACGAAACCGCAATCACTAAATAATATTTTGTTTGTTTGTTTGTTTGTTTTGCATACCCGGTAAACCGCCTCGAGGTGTGGCTATCCTCAAACACGGGACCTCATTTGACTCCCTATCCGAGTGACGTCCCAAATCTAGGTACTTATTTTTACCCGAGTGGAGTGAAGAAATTCGTGTAAAGTGCATATCACAAAGGCACAACATCGGTGGCACATCTATGGATTCGAATCCAGAACCTCTGGGTAACGAATCCCAACCCTGCCGATTGCGCCACATGAACCCGTTGATGAAGGCATTCCCAGAAAACAGTCATTTTGCAAGGATTTCAGCGTTTAGATATTCTAGATGTATGTGTATCTGGAGGAAATTGAGCAATTCAAGTAAAAAAAAAACTGCCAACCTTGAAAATATTCAATAGCCAATCAAAGTTGAACTCTGACGTGTATCCTTGTCTATCATTTTTGTAGTTTGTTCCTTTTTTGCTAATAATTGCACGCTTTTGTTTAATCAAGTGTAATAATTCAGTTGTATAAATTGTAATATATTAGTGACAGTGTATATATTTTATTAATTAAGTGGATTACTTTTGTTTACGCCAGAATCTGGATAAGCGTTGTTTTTGTTTCTTTCCCTATGTTGATAAATTCTTTAATCATCTTAATTTTTTTTTATTTCATTGTCTTACTCATTTATCATTATGATTTATCATACATTGTTGAGTTTGAAGGAGGGGCTATTATACGCCTGGTAATTATAAGGTTCCTTCTCGGATAACCCACCTGCACATTATTTTTCTTTCTTGATATTTCTCATTCTTTTGAGGTCTCTGTATAATGATAATTCATTTGTGCGAATGAACAATACCTGTAACCACTGTCCGATGAGGTTGTACCCTGCTTTCCAGGCGCGTCCTCCGTTTAACCGCGCATAGGCAGGCTCCAAACCAACACTACGACCACCGCGAGTATAGGTTGAGGATGCTATAATGCCAGGTATGGTACCAGATTCCATCCCAAGTAATTGGGGACAGACTGGTTGAATCGCAGCTGAGGGATAAAGTAGATGTATGCTTTGGCCAGTAGCATGCTCTTTGTCAGTTACAATAGTATAATTGTTATAACTCTTAGTATAATTCTGTATTCGCCAGGCAAGGCGGCTTGACCTCTCCTGAACACAAATTTTACAACCACACGGCTGGTCTTATTGTACTTTTATACCTAATTTTACTTTCTATAGCTGCACATTTAACTCTGGGCTTCGATAAACAACGCAATGAAATATTACAATATAATGATTCTTGGGAAAACGAAATGCATGTTCATAGTGATGTTTCAGAAATGCTGTGTACTAGATCTATCTTTATTCGCTTGTGGTGAAATGTTTATTCTTCAATATATCAATTTCATTTTATTAAGAAAAATGAGACACATGAAGCTATCAGAAATTATCATTTTAACATAGGCGGAAACTTACTGGTGTTACAGCCCACAATCTCCACCCTCATTGCGATACCATTATGCCAGGACTGGACCACGAAACGCACATATCTTGCATCAACTGGGTTGTCCAGTAGGTTCGTGACAGGGAGGATCATGTCGATGTTGCCTGGAAAGACCTGAAAGGTATACGCAAGATATTGATGAGAGTATTTCTACTCACCATTGGCATCAGCGGCGACGCTCCACCAAACTTCAAAATCGAAGACACGACAATCAAGGTGACAGACACTTTTATTTACTGAAGAAGCACGATCACAAGAAATGGACATAGTCACAATGAAATTGTTATCAGAATAAAAAAGGCAGCTTCACTTTAAGCTTTGAGAAGAAAAATAGTTGAGTGCTAAGCACAGATAAAAGCCAATTAAAGATAAATTGAATCGGTTTTGCTATACAAACTATCAAGCGCGACTTTCTGCTTTATATTTATCTAGTGGTGTATTTGCAATTGTCTAATCTAGAAATAAACAAATAAATTATATCATCATCTTTTAGATACCATTTCTGAGCCATTGCTGCTGGTATATGTTGTCCAACTTATCCGATCTGCACTGTACTGTAGCTTATATGACGTCACCCACTCGGCGTCACCAGAAAGCCAACCCTGAATGATGGTTCCCATGACTTGCTTCATTGTCCCTAAATCCACCTGAAAAGCAACGATGCTTTACGTTAACGAATGCAAAATGAAACACCAGGGGAACAGGTCTTACTATCTCTTCAAGACACACTCTGTATGCTAAAAGTAGGCTATATAAACGGATACTATCTTTGTACTAATCATCTTCTCAATGGAGCAAATGAACGAATTTCCAAGTAAGAATATCATCAGCATGAAAACCACTCTCCTGGTGTACAATTCTAATCGAAAGGTTGGAGTAGGGAGCAGTTCATACTGTTCATTCCAACTTTGATCCCTGACGAAGGTAACTGAGCACCATGACGCGCTTCGTGTCCCCTAAACTTTATAATTATCAACCAAGCTGATCAATAATTGTGTTCTAACTTCTACGACACCTCAATCACCGTGATTCATCTACACCGTGATTCATCTATCCCGGACTTACCAAAACCCAGTCATTCCGTCTAGAGACCATCCAACGCCGTGCTTGCCGCATCATTCTGGGCAATAAGTACACTCACTACTCAGAAGCCCTCACCCAACTCGGACTACCCACCCTTGAATCCAGGAGGGAACAACTATGCAAGAAGTTCGGACTGAAACTTCTGAAATCGGCTTTCAGAGACTGGCTTCCCCAGTCCCGGGGTGAAGCTAGTGGTCGGCTAACGCGGACTAGCCACAAACTGAACTCTATATACACACGAACTGAGCGCTACCGCAACAGTCCGATACCCTACATTACCACTGTATTGAATAAGGAATTGTGACCGTTAAACACGAATATTTTGTTGTTAATTTTAATGTTGATATATTATATTATATTATGATAGATTTTAAAGATTCCTTGTCAATTTTAACGATCTTTAACCGCAATAATTGTTATGGAAATTTATTACGATGGAGTGCCCTTGAAATGTTATACTTTTAAAATGGTTGTAAAGTCCGGAATCAATTCAGCCGCGGCTGCCATTTCTTGACTTGTATTATGCAATAAACCAGTATTATTATACTCGATGAACGCATTTACAGAAAGATTTGTGAAGTGTTACTCTATCTTGTCATGAAAGACCATAATGTTTACTATGCTCGTAAGTAAGTGGCAGCCCAGAGCTGAATTATCTGTCAACAGACATTTGCCAGGATGACCCAGGTTGGCAAGACTGTTGTCTAGTGCTGTATCTTTGGGTAAGTACAAATAATCTGGGATTGGTCAGTTACCCCCATGACATACTATAGTAGTTCTATCCCCAGAAGAGAAGGCCCAAGATAAGTGAAGATTGGTCAGCAGAGGTCACATGCGTATATAGCACCCACATTTTTCAGTCTGATAACACCACAGCTTTGCTTGATATCACCACACTTGTTCTCTCATTTGCATGGAATATTCTCACACTTTTTTCATCGTCCCACATTATGTAGATATATTTACAGAACATAAACAGAGTTTTTCTTTGGCTGAGCGAAGTAGGTATGGGCTAAGTTCATGAAGATGTATGTCTACCTGTAACCACTGTCCGATAAGGTTGTAAAATGCTTTCCATGCGCGTCTTCCGTTTAACCGCGCCTGGTGAGGTTCGACATACACAGTGCGACCACCGCGAAGGTAGTACGAGGATGCAGTGATGCTGCCTCCAGGTATGGCACCAGATTCCATCCCAAGTGTTTGGGGACAGACTGGTTGAACTGCAGCTGAGAGAGAAAGTAGATATAAGCTTTAGCAAATAGAGTGCTCTCCTCCAATTATAATCATTTTAAGTACACTTGTCAATAGCTCTTAGTATAGTTCTGTATTAGCCAGGCAACTAAACCGCTATTAAACACCAATTTCCCAATCACACGGCGGGTTATTGCACGTTTTTACCTTATTCTACTTTCTATAGCTGTAACTCTGTATAACTCTGTGCTTCGGTGAACAACCTGTGTGATGAAATCTTCCAATACCAAGATTCTTGGGAAAAGACATGCATTTTTCTAATTATGTTCTATGAAATGCTGTGTACTATCTTTTCAAAAGTGAGAAAATGTTCATCATAGAATGTTTCCGGTCCACTTTGAATATGAACACGAATGACTGAAAAGTCCGTCTACAGCTGTTAGAAAAAAAACCTCTCATTTTAGTTGAAACGTACTGGTGTTACAGCCCACAATCTCTCCCCTCATGGAGATGTGATTATGCCAGGACTGGACCAAGAAGCGCACATAACGGGCATCAACTGGGCTGTTGAGTAGGTTTGTGACAGGAATGCTAATATCAACGTTGCCTGGGAAGACCTAAAAGGTAAACATACAATATCGATTAAGGTATGTCTTTTGTATGGTATGAGTTATCTAAATCTAAATTCGCATCACACCAATGCAAAATGGTCCCCATACATTCCGTCTTACACCAACTATAGCGCAGAATAACCAAATGATCAAATCCTCTTCGCTATGAAAAATAGCAAAGACAAGTTTTGTTACTCAGTGGTATTTTG
Organism: Branchiostoma floridae; assembly: GCF_000003815.2. Classification (NCBI taxonomy): domain Eukaryota; kingdom Metazoa; phylum Chordata; class Leptocardii; order Amphioxiformes; family Branchiostomatidae; genus Branchiostoma; species Branchiostoma floridae. The sequence continues at coordinate 3,529,443 of NC_049981.1, forward strand.
TTTAATCTAGAGATAAAACACATATTTTGATATTTGAGTTACCATTTCTAAGCCATTGCTGTTAGCATATGAAATCCAAGAGATCCCATCTGAACAATACTGGAGTTTGTATGACGTCACCCACTGGTGTTCATGAGAAAGTCGACCCTGAATGATGGTACCCATGACGCTCTTCATTTCCCCTAGGTCCACCTGAAAGACAACGGTTGTTCTTTTATATAAAATGTACAATAAGAGGCAAGAAAAAAACGGGACTACCTGTTGAAGACGCATTCTGTATCCTGAAATCAGGACATATTGACCAACACTAATTTTTTACGTAAATATTTTAAATGCAAAAAAAATACTTGAAATCATATCATGACATCAATTAGATTTTCCTTGCTGACGACTCGGACCAAACGGGCTGTAGCGGTACAATCCAAGCAGTCATCTCTGGTGTAGGTAACTAAAAAATTACCGAGACTTTGGACAAGAAATAACAAGGCGTTTTTTAAAAGACCCGACATCCCGGCAATTCACCAAGTGAACCTGATATTTACATGAAATTACCATACCTTTAACAGGGAAATAATTTACGATTGTCTAACTGCCTACCTGCAACCACTGCCCTATGGTGTTGTAACCTGCTGACCAAGCGGCTCCCCCATTTAACCGCGCGCGGTAAGGTTCGAGACCTCTAGCTGAGGTCGATGATGCAGTGATGCTACCATGAGGTATGTCACCAGATTCCATCCCAAGTGGTTGGGGACAGGCTGGGAGGGGGGCTGCAGCTGAGGGATCAAGAAAATATAACAATTTGCAACTAGAGTGCTTTTTCCCAATTACAATAGTACTAGTATTATTGAACACTTGATAACGCAACATGTATCTCTAATCTAATTCTATACATGTCAAGCAATTTGACCTCCCTTTAGCTTCAACTTCACAATCATACGGCAGGTGAGAATGAAGTTGAAGAGTTAGTTGTTGTTTTTTAAGGAAGACTTAGTTGTTTCCATCTATAGCTGCGCTCGAACACTGGACTTTGTTAGACGTCTCGCTACATTCTTACTAGTTTGCATCCTTACATGAAGAAATGTTTTTCTTTAATGTTTCCAGTCCCCTTTGATCGTGGTAGATAATTCTGTCGAAAGTCTACCTTACGATATTGACAATATTCATCCGGGTTAAAACTTACTGGTGTTACAGCCCACAATCTCCACCCTCATGGCGATGCGATTATGCCAGGACTGAACCACAAAACGCACATAACGGGCGTCAACTGGGCTGTCCAGTAGGTTCGTAACAGGGAGACTCACGTCGGCGTTGCCTGGAAAGACCTAACAGGATAAACGCAAATATTAGAGCATTTTCTTCTTTGTATCATTTGTTAAATATTAAGCTCTATATCTGCACATCAATGACCAAACCGTTTCCATACATCCCGTCCAAAACCAACGTATCAATCGAATGGATCGACACATTCCATCTAAGCTGAAGAAGAGTGATGGATGTCACTCGAAACGTCCGGAAGTAAATATCCGTTTTTATCCAGTTGTAGAGATTGAATTGCATTTGAATATTGCTTACCTGGATGTCTAACATTCATAAACGAGTGGATCGACACTGTTTTACTATATGAAATCGGAGTATTTTTAGTTTAGAAAAAAATAGTACTAGTATATATCTTGATCTTCGACATACGATTTCTGAGCCATTGATGTCGGTATAGGTCATCCAAGTGATTCGATCCGTGCTGTACAGGAGTTTGTATGACGTCACCCATTGGTGGTCATGAGAAAGACGTCCCTGAGCGATGGTGCCCATGACGCGCTTCATTTCCCCCAAGTCCACCTAAAAAGCGATGGGTTTTTTTTTATATAGAATAAATATTTTGGAGCAAAATAAGAAGGACCGAGAATCAGGTCTACCTCTCTTGAAGACACACTGTATGTCAGAATTACCTCACCTCACCTAGTCCCATCCTCATCAGGAGGGTTGGTGACTATATTACGGACACCTATATTGTTATCTGACCTTCTTAATGAAGAAGTCGTGCAGAATCCTTAGTCAAAATACCATACATAACCCCGAAAAGATTTCTCTGGCTGACAATACGGACCAAATGGTCTTGTTGAGGTAAGATGTAAAGTCCAATTAGGCTCCTTCAGGAAGGTATTAAATAGGTCTTGCCGAAACCTTTGACAATGTTTTGTTTTAATAAAGAAACATCAATACCCATGATTCACACAGATGATGAATACACTAACATTCACCATTGCGATAAGGATCTAATTTAAAGAGCACGAGGGTTCACTTTATGACGATGTATGCCTACCTGCAACCACTGTCCGTTGATGTCATAGCTGGGTGACCAGGCGTATGGATGGTATGCTCCGCCGGCGTTTAACCTCCCTCGGTAAGGCTCGAGACCAGCAGATCGGCCATGATAAAGATAGAAAGAAGATGCAGTGATGCTGCCATCAGTTATGGCTCCAGATTCCATCCCAAGGAGATGTGGACAGGCTGGGACTGAGGCAGCTGAGAGATGAAGATGAAACCATTGGCAAAGAGGGTGAGGAATTTATGATTACACGCAAGCTGTCAATTTTATTCGGTATGCACACTTACTTCCCAATTATGCTGTACGTTATACTTTACCTTTTGTTGCTGTGTATGTAACTATGGGCGTCATTAAACAACACGATAGATTCTCACAATAAATGATTCGAAAAGGAATGCTGTCTGATAATGTTTCTGAAAATGCTAACCAAAGGATCTGTGTTAGTCAATCGTCTTTTCCAGTCCAGCAAACCAGTTTTCCAATAACACGTCTATAGCTAGTAGTGTTATACGTACGCAAAGGCGTAGTTTACACCTTCTATACCAGGGTATATCGCTCAAAGCTTTGTTAAACGATTCGATACATTCTCACAATAGAATTACGATATTGGGAAAGATGCGTTTGCCTAGTTATGATTGATAAAATGCTGTTGAATCAGTTTGAATGCGTTTGCGATGAAATATTTGTCGCTGAATGCATTGAAACGGATAAATAAAAAAAAGTCAACCTAAAGCTACTAGATTTAGCCGTGCTAAATTACTATCAATAAATCATAAGTAAATCGCTTTTGATGGCAAACGTTGCCTCATAAATGATAGTACATCTTACTTTACTTTATCCTTCCGCTTATGCGTGGTGGGGGGCGTCGCGGGGGATAGTACATCGGCTACCAAAATTGTGTTTTCAGCACAAATTTGACAGATTAGGCCAGACGCTCTGTGCGCGTCACTCCTTACGGAACGCCGTGTATTAAAGGTATCGAAATGGAAACCTCACGGTTCTGAGCCCAGCGATCTACATGTACTATCAATGACCTTGAAAAAGGCACTTACTCGACGTGTTACAGCCAACAATCTCCACTCTCATCGCGATGCGATCATTCCAGGTCTGGACCACGAAACGCACATAACGGGCACCAACTGGGCTGTCCAGTAGGTTCGTTACAGGGAGGCTCATGTCGACGTTGCCTGGAAAGACCTAAGAGGTGAAGGCATAATTAAGATCAGGGTATTTCTACTATTTTGTGCCGTACATCAAATTCCGATTCATATTTTTATCAATTAATCAAAAGTCCCCGTACATCCCGTCTAAGTCCAACATCCCGTCTAAGTGCAAATCAACACCAAAAATCTTTGAGGTACCATTTCTGATCCATTACTGCCAGCATATGTTGTCCATGTAATTCGATCTGTACTGTAATGGAGTTTGTATGACGTCACCCAATAGCGGTCCTGATGATCAAGTCGACCCTGAATGATGGTGCCCATGACGAGCTTTCTTTCCCCTAAATCCACCTGAAAGACAAGCAGTATGAAAAAGAAGAAACAAAAAGAGCAGGTCTAACTATCTCTGGAATTCGGCCATATTGACGGATATCCTGGCCAATTTTGTACTTACACTTTCTCAATGCAGCCAATACTTGAAACCACAATTCCAAACATAACAAACTCGAAAAATTTGCCTGACCGACAGTTCCCGACAGGTAGTATAGGTTCCCCAGATGAAGGATAAGGAGTTGTTACCGAATGTTGTGTTATAAGAACCCTAGATTACTGGCATTCAATCACCGAATGATGGCATTTACTTCTAAGATTATTATTTCTTTATCTATTTCCCTTTGGACAGACGAGAACGATGTGGCATTGCGCTCAAGTTGGTAACTTATATTAACATTGCCACATGCACAGTACAGACAAAAGGTAAAGTTAGTCTTTTCTTTAAACTCCCCGACCGAAATCAGGTACCCATTTTACACCTTGTAGGAAGGTTGATGTTTCTCAAGGGCACAGCGTCGGAGGCAGGGCGAGTATCGAACTCGGGACCTCTAAACTCTGAGCCGAACGCTCCACCAGCTACGCCACACACGACACCATCCCTTAATAATCCCTCACCCGATGATGGCATTTACAGAAAAAAGGTCACTTTTGCAACAAGAGTGTTTAGTTTACAAAGATGTATACATACCTGCAACCATTGTCCGACGAAGTTGTACCTTGCTGTCCAAGCGTGTGTCGGAGCGGCGTTTAACCGCCCTCGGTGAGGCTCGAGGCCAGAACTATAGGATGTTTCACGAAGGAAAGAGGATGCAGTGATGCTGCCATCAGGTATGGCACCAGATTCCATCCCTAGTAGATGTGGACAGGCAGGGACGACTGCAGCTGAGAGATCATTGGCAAATACATGGGATTATTAGCAAAGATAGGACTGTTTCCGTTCTACAATAGTTGAAAGTACATTTGCATTTGTCTCTTCGTCGATATCTGTGTTGGACATGCGATTTACCAGGCTCTACACATCAGCTTTCTAGTTAAACGGGTCGTTAAAATTGCACGGAAAACGTGGTTTTTACATTCTATAGCCGTGCATCAGAAAATGCTACATACCGGATCTGTTCTCATCCGTACGTAATGAAATTACTTACTTTTTACTTCATTCTACATTGATTATTCAAAAGAATCAATTGAGGAGTCCGCCTAACTATATATTCATATTCATCTGGACTGACACTTACTGGAGTTACAGCCCACAATCTCTACCCTCATGGCGATACGATCATTCCAAGTATGGACCACAAAACGCACATAACGGGCATCAACTGGGTTGTTCAGTAGATTTGTGACAGGAATGCTCATGTCGACGTTGCCTGGAAAGACCTAAGAGGTGAAAGCAGAATTTAGATATTCATTTTTTTGTTCTCCTTTACATCTTTATCACTCTTACTAATAATCTCTGAATATTACGTCCAAGACCAATAATACCAATCAAGACCAATAAGCCCAAATCAAAACCAAGGGAGCGTTTTGAAATTATACAACATTCATACTTTATACTTTTAGGATATACTTTCATCTTTGAGGTACCATTTCTGATCCATTACTGCCGGCATATGTTGTCCAAGTTATCCGATCTATGCTGTACTGGAGTTTGTATGACGTCACCCAGTGGCGCTCCTCGTGATCAAGCCGACCCTGAACGATGGTGCCCATGACGAGCTTCATCTCCCCTAAATCCACCTGAAAGACATTTTATAGAATGCAAAATAAGAGACATGAAGAGAAAATATAGCTGCCTATGTATGCTGAAGTTCGACCATATTATCAGATACCAATTTTGTTCATATACTATCTCAATGCAGCAAATGCCTGCAAATTACAAGTCCAAAGAATCACCGAACGGTCTTTCTGGACGGCATGTGGGTCTCATGGTGGTGTTGCGGCAAGAGCTAGAATCAGGCTCACCTGATGAAAAAGACTAAGGAGCTATACTGAACCGTTGGCCAGATAAATCTTATCAAAGTTGTGTTGTAAAAGCCCTGGATTCATAAGATTCACCCACCCGATAAAGGAATTTACGTAAATTGTCACTTTTGTAACAAGGATCATTTACAAAAGAACGAGTGTTTTACAAAGACGTATGCCTACCTGCAGCCACTGTCCGACGAAGGTGTACCCTGCTGTCCAGGCGCGTGTTGGAGCTGCGTTTAACCGACCGTAGTAAGGCTCGTGACCGTAAGTATAGGAAGCTTCTCGACGGAAGGAAGATGCAGTAATGCTGCCATCAGGTATGTCACCAGATTCCATTCCGAGTAGACGTGGACAGACTGGGACGACTGCGGCTGAGGATAAAACTATTGGCAAAAGATAGTGTTTTTTCTCACTTACAGTACTTGAATATAACAATAAGTACATTGATTTTCTTTATCCAATTATGCATTATCACATGCGGCTTTACCGGCCATGTGCATCAGCTTCCCAGTTACACGGTAAGTCATATTGTACGGGAAGACGTTTTACCTTATCAAGCCGTGCATCTAACTCTAGGCCTCGTTAAACAACTTGAAGAATTTTGCACAATATATTAGCTCGATCTCGTTCATATATTCAAATACATTTTACAATGGTGGTATGGTGCGTTTACGACATAATCAGTACGTCCAAGATAGATATAGTACAGTACGTTCAAAGATGCATTTTACGACATAGTATCGATTTTCGGTATATACTTGCTCATTTTGCAGCTACTTTGTACGATATAATAGAAAACGAGCGAAATTTAATGCTCGCGAGAAGGTCTTCCATCTAATGGCAAATAAAAAGTCAACCTTAAGGTATTAGAAATGTCCAACTGTTGACACTTACTGATGTTACAGCCCAAAATCTCCACCCTCATGGAAATACGACCATACCAGGACTGGACCACAAAACGCACATAACGGGCATCAATCGGGCTGTCTAGTAGGTTCGTGACTGGGGTGCTCATGTCGACGTTGCCTGGAAAAACCTAAAGGTAAACGGATAACTTTGATGAGTTTTTTTTCCTTCCATATAATCTTCATTAAGCTGTAGATCTCTATCGAGGTTAAGGGATAGGTGAGGTGAGGTGAGGTGAGGTGAGATCTTTATCACTAGCGCTGAGAAAACTGTCTCCGTTTCGCCCGTTCAAGACAACTATATTAATAGCGTAGGTAAAAAACACTTTGCCGTAAAAAATCAATGCTTAATAAGACTTCGTTGTATTTTTAAAAAAAATGGCATATTTTGATCTTAGGGATACCTTTTCTGAGTCATTCCTGCCAGCATATGTCGTCCATGTAATCCGATCTATACTGTAGTGGAGTTTGTACGATGTCACCCACTGGTGCTCATGATAATGTCGACCCTGAATGATTGTACCCGTGACGCGCTTTATTTCACCAAAATCCACCTGAAAGGCAATGTTTGTTCTTCGTTATAGAATGCATAACAAGAGGCAAGAAGTATTTCTTTAAGACATATATGCTGAAATTAGGCCATATTGATTATTATCAATTTTGCAGTGAGACACAAGAGAAATCACAAGTCAAAATATCAATCTAAAAGATTTTTTTCGGACCTAAGGGTGGTGTTGCGGTAAGAAGTACAATATACTAATGATCCCTGATAAAAGAAAGTGAGGAATTACCGAAACGTCGGGCAGTTTTACCTTTTCAATGAAACCTAAACCCCTCTGATTCACAAAAATAATGAAGGCAGTGAGAAAAGGATGTAACATAAAGAATTCAAGTGTTTAGTTTATGAAGATCTCTTCCTACCTGCAGCCACTCTCCGATGAAATACCAAATTGCCGTCCAAGACTCTGCGCCGTTTAAACGCCCTTTGGAAGGTACCCAACGACTGGTACCACAACAACGGTCCCATCGGGTCGAGGATGCAGTGATGCTGCTAGCAGGTATGGCACCAGATTCCATTCCAAGAGGATCACTACAGGCTGGGAGATTATCACAAGTGGAAATATGTTTTAGTTAGCTAAAACGAAAACGTTCAAGAACAGCTACAACAAAAAGTAATGTCGACTAAGTCTAACAATACCACTAGTATTGTGGAAAGGAAATATAACATTCGTGACGTAAAACAATATGTGTAATCTTATGTTATACGCAGTGACTAGATATTCTCATCAATGCATGGGTCAAGGATTTTAAAAAAAAATTATTAACAATTGCAAATTATGCCTTTCAGTATCTAATTTTCAGTATTAATGGTGAAGTTTACAGATCCACTGCATTCTATGATAGAAGATGTGACACGTGTAACTGAGAAAGAGGAATATCAGAACAAAACTGCATAACTAAGGAAAAAATCTTTCGATTTCATTGTGGCAAATGATGTCAATTTCATACTCGCGGCCTTAGGAAGCTTATTACACGTGAACAAATATCATACCGATTCAGATTTTCGAGCTGCTGATAACATATACAAGCACACAAACATACAAAGTACTCTGCAGTGCCGTAGAGAGGCACAAGGAAACCCCTTTTGAAAATTTGATCTTCATTCACTCGACAGGTATCTACCAAAGTTATGATTACAGCCACAGCCACTGTACATCATCATCAGCAACTCTACCATTACAGTAAAATACAACCATATTGGTGATGGTAGCGAAGGTAACGTAAAGGTAACAAAGCAGAATGGCACATTATTGTCGCAACAAATCTACTTGATTGATACAGTACAATCAGCAACTTTGTGTTTTTATCCGACCTTGTGTTCTTATTTAAATTGTCAAATCAAACTATATATGATATTTTACGATTTTGCATAATTATATAGAAAAAACAAAATGTTGGAAAAATGTGGTAAAATGCCTTAGTCACATACATTTAACAGCTCCCATATCTGTTCTAATGTTGTTTTTGATTTTTTCTAAATTTCGTACCATTGCAGTAAAGATCCGGTTCTGTCCATGATCCGTTTGCCGTGCATGTCCTTGTTATGGTGTCACCGGAAGTGACGTGATATCCCGGGGAACATGGGTAGGTACAGTTCTCCCCCAGCAGATAGGGACAGTCGCACACGGGCCCGGTAGTGTTGCTTTGGGTCGGTGGGTCAACACACACTCCGGGAAATTCATCTGTAAGAGAATGAAAAGTTCCTGACGCTGAGAGTAAACACTAATTCATGGCGTATAGTCGGGTCTTGAGGGTTCCAGATTACGACAAAAATGTATTGTCCATTTAACAAACTTTACCTTGTGTGCAGTTGAACCTAAAGTCCCCTGAAACATTTACGGTCGCGTAACCGACACGAATGATGTAACCAATGAATGGGTATGGATCTGTCCAGCTCATGAAGGGTTCCACCTCTCCAGCCCTGCCCACACCAACACTTCCGCCTTTCGACCAGCAGATCCAGAACCTCCGGAACTCTTCAGCCGATGTGATATCTGAACATTCAGAAATACAATAAAATAGTAAAAACATACGACCAACGGAAATATGAATCACCATGCAATCATCATAGCAGACCACTTTACCTGTTGAATAGTTACTCGCAACGGTTTCTCTGTCTGTGTCCTTTGTAGTCCTTTCTATCTGAGACTGTCCAGATCTGAGCTCAACACGATACCCGTCCTGGTTCTCCGTCGTGTTGTCACCCCACCGGTAGAGGTAGATGATGCCGGACCCACTGCCGCTGGTGTTGACCTTGACCTCGAAGATGAAGGGCGAGGAGTTGACCTCGGGAAGGTCCCAGGTCAGAGTTCCATTTTCCAAGTGCCTCGTGGTTGAACAAGATGCTGGGTAGAGATACAGAGTAAAAGATAAATGTCTTATAGATAAATCAAATTGATAAGGGATTTCAAATGTTTCAGGACTTTAACTTTCAGTTGATTTACTAGACTAAGTAGAAGTCGGTTGGAGAAGAGGGAGTCACAAATTACTGTATTCTATTAAGTACACATTTGTACAATTAAACATTAAGTTTGTTCATTTCTCTATAAGTCAATGACATAACGTCTCTTTCAAATTAGTCACATTGCAGGTTTTAGGCAGATTTTCTTTCTGATATTTTTCAGAAAGTCAGGAGTTCTCAATGTCAGGCATATACATTGAGTAAGAGACTACATTTTTTGCCCGATGATGTTTCAGAAAAGACTACGTGCAGTTTCGACCTCGTCTTTATTTGATAAATTATCTTTGGATGTTTCCATTCTACATGAATGATGAAAAAGAATGGACTAAGATATACATTAAGATATATGAAAACTATTCATTGAAACCTACGGCAGCCTATGATCTCCACCCTCATGGTCATCCTTCCATTCCAGGACTGAGGCAGGAAACGCACATAGCGGGCATCAACCGGGTAGTCCAGTAGATTTGTTACTGGAAGGGTTCTGTCGACGTTACCTGGAAAAACCTGGAAGGTAAACGGGTAATTTAGATAAGCGTATGTTTTACTCGTATGTACAGAATCTTTTTTTTTTTTTCAGTATTTGTCAATAAGGCCATCTGGGAAACCTAAAACTATTGCGAGAGTGCCAATAAAATATTTCCCTACTTCATTTTAAATCCACGCCGTGTATGTATTTATTTTACAGCTGTTTTCTCAAATTAACAGATTAGTGAAAGACACTGAGGCATTAAGCGGGCATCAAATGGGTTGACCAGTATGTTTGTTACAGGGGGTTCCTGTCGACGTTGGCTGGAAATACCTAGAAGGTAAACGGGTAAAATGGATGTGGATAAGTTATACTATTTGTCACAATAAACTAGTAGATTCAGTCACGTTAACTCTATCGAGACCTTGGGGTTAAAAGTGACCCAGTCTCGATTTAATTCAACGTATAACTTCCAGACCACTTGTGCTAAGACAACCAAACTTGGTGACTTTTCCTGCAATAACTTGAAAAAAATAATAATAAAATATAGTAAGTTTAGCATTTTCCGTATTACCATAGCAACGGATTCTTGAAAGGCATATTTATAAAATTCACTAATCTGGGTTTTAAAAAATTGGAATTTAAGATTTTCTTGCTAAACTAGAGTACATTCCGAGTCACCGAAAGAGATTCGTTGTGATGACGCCGTTGTGATGGCCGTTCACAACAGAAGTCTTACAAGACTTCAACATTGATAAGAAACCCTTTTTTGTTAACTTTGTGTGATACCTTACTATGGGAATCCCCGTTTTAGCCAATAAATCAATTAATGACGTTATAGTTACGTCATAATGACATAAACATTCAGGAAAATTTAACGAGCGTATTACCTTTTGCTAACATGGTAATATACGGTAAGCCGTTCGAAATGTTAATAAATATGTTTTGAGTTGCTTTGGGTAGTATGTTAAATGTAGAAAATTAAAGACCTGAGATATCTCGGGGTTTCAGGCAATGCAGATTTGATTATATAGTTGACATCTTCTGGGAAGCCCATAAGTGTTGCAAGCGTGCGAATAAAAAAAACCGTCGCCTTCCTAATTTAGTCTAAAACAATCTTGAACAAATAACATTCTTCATTATTAACACATTATTTCATCATTGGAATTGACTATGACATTCCATTTTCCGATAAGCTTTTGGAACAATCTACGGTATACATTTTCTAATGTTATTCAGTTGCTTTGTACGATTTACAGTATGGTTTAAAACTTTTCTTGTAAACGGCCAATAATTGATGCGCGTGGATGGAATTGATATTATAGTCAAATCAACATGGACTAAGATACCTTTTCTGAGCCATTGCTGCCGGAGTATGTCGTCCAGCTAATCATATCCTTACTGTGTAGGAGTTTGTATGACGTCACCCATGTGTTGGCAGTGAGCCGACCTTGAATGGTGGTACCCCAGACAGGAATTACTTCCTCTAAATCCACCTAAAATACAATAGTGTTGCTTTTAAGTCATAGAATGCAAAATAAGATTTTAAAAGAAGCCAGAACAACAGGAAAAAAAACTGTGTATGCTCACATTAGACCAATTTGACGGACATTGATTTTGAAATTGAGAAAATTTCAAATTAAAGCACCAAAACCTGGAAAATATTATCCTACTTGGCAGTAAAAAGCAACGGGTAGTGTCGCACAAGTGTACTTCAGTCAAATCATGCTGCCCTGAAGAACAATACAAATGATTTTCCGAAACATCGTGCTGTAACCCACCCCCCTTCACAATGTCGACGAACATGGGCTGTATGATCGGTCACAAGTCGGATGGCGTACGTCCGTTGGTCGGGCGAATTCCTTTTTTCGCCGGATTCCTTTTTGTTTGCAAAATGTCTACTTTCCTTGACCTTGCGTGTTATTCTGACATTTTGGCTCCTGTGGTAGTATGTTGGCTGGGTTTATAATACAATTCGATTCCTGTACTTCTAATCTGCCCGTTGGTCCATACAATGGTTCCCACTAATGAGACTAAGATTGATGGAACAATTGCCTTTTTGTGAAGAACGTTTTGCCTTACTTCGTCCGTGTGCAAGGGGTGACCATGTCATGGGAGACTCAATATCAAAAAAATATATTCTTAGGCGATCACCCGATCCTCGGTCCATTTGACAGGTACGGCAAAAAATACGCGCGATCGCGAAGTACGCCCGAAGATCGTCAACAATGTGACCGGGGTATTAGGACACCAGATCGTAACGATGGTAACCAGCCGTCTGAGCGTATCTGTACGAAATAGTCACATCTCCAACAGAGACATGATTTTCAGAACACAATTATTATGCCAATTGTATAAGTATGAGACTGATTGCAGCTGCAGAGTGTCAAGACCACTACAGCAGCAGAATGCAGTGGACTACTTTAATTAAAGAAGTATGCCTACCTGTAACCATTGTCCCACTACGTCACGCCAGGGTGCCCAGACGTGCCCTCCGTTTAACCGCCCTCGGTAAGGTGCGTAACCGTCATTTAAGATCGATGATGCTGTGATTCTGCCATCAGGTATGGCACCAGATTCCATTCCAAGTGACTGTGGACAGGTTGGGGGGACTGCAGCTGTTGAACAAGTAGATAAAAAAATTAAAAGGAACAGCGCTGTTTCCCACTCACAATATATGTAAATACACCTTTCATACTTCAGACCTCTGTGCATGGTATTCCACACTTACTGAAATCTTTTTTTTACTTTGATTTTTCCACCCTACAGTGAATATGACAAAGAAAAAAATATTCATACTCATGCATATTTAATCGTGTTGAAACCTACTGGTGTTGCAGCCCAATATTTCCACCCTCATGCCGACTTTCCAACCATAGGATCTAACTACAAATCGCACGTAACGAGCATCAACTGGGTTCTCCAGCATGTTCGTTGTGGCGTGGCGGTTTCCTGGAAATTCCTGTAAGGTAAATAGTTAGATTTCAAGAGCATATTTTCCTATCTACTTGTTGTTTGTTATATATATGACCAAATATCTACTCTGTTATATTAAAGATATTGATGGAAAGATGGCGTTAAGTCCCTCCGTGGCATTTCGTTTAATAAATCTAAAATCTTTAAAAAAACCTTTATTTCTAAGATACCTTTTGTGAGCCATCTATGCCAGCATATGTCGTCCAGATAGCCCTATTTGTACTGTATTGGAGATGGTACAACGTCACCCACTGGTTCTCATTGTGCCGACCCTGAATGATGGTGCCCGTGACTCGCTTCATTTCCCCTAAGTCCACCTATATGGCAACGGTTGTCTTTGTTACAAAATACAAATGATACACAAGGGCAACAGATCTACCCCAAGCTTGAATACATATTCTGTATACTTTAATTAGGCCACATTGACGTATACGGATTTTTCAGTGAGATATTTTTTTATTGCAGCAATGTATTAAATGTGAAACGGCCTCGAATTTTGACATACATTCATAATACCACAGGGGGGGGGGTGAAAGAGCAAGGTCCAATAAACCATTCAGACACCTCTGTTGATTGAAAGGAATGAGTTACCGTCTCTGTGATTTAGCAACCTCTATTTTCCAGAAAGTTTTCCACATGGAGTTTTGATGTATAAAACACGATTGTTAAGTGAAATTAAGTAGCCCACCTCCATCCACTGCCCGTTGAAAGTGTACCTCGGTGCCCAGGCGCCACCAGAACCAACTAAGTTTAACCGCCCTCTTCTAGGGAGGTAACCGTCATTTAGGTATGAGGATGCAGTGATGCTGCTATCAGGTATGGCACCGGATCCCATTCCAAGAGGATCACTACAGACTGGGCAAACAGACAACAAGCTTTTGTTAGCTTCTGAAGCCATTTAAAAGTCAGCGAACATGAAGCCTACTAACGCGATGGGAAGTTTAGACTTGTGTGAAACATTCGTTACCAAGAGCAAAACATCGAAGGCTCATATTGAAGAGACCAAAAGACCAGGATCCAGGAAGACATGCTATCGAGCTAAACCATATTTGGTGTGTCGTAAATAGTTTTAGAATAACCTGGACTCCAATCTAACCAAGTAAACATCTTGGACACAAAACAAAAAAGACAACTAGGGTTCGGCAACCTCATCAGTTACTGGGTTCTGTATCTATAGCCTGGAAAGTCCTCTAGCTCCATTCAGTCTTTCTTCATCCTTTTCCATTGTGCTTTGCATCCTCCAAGCTTCCTTAGCTCCTGGAGTTTCTTTGCTGTTGTAGGATAAAGCTCTGTGCTATAGGTCTGCTTTCAGCATGCTGAGCAGGTTGACACAATGTCTTCCCTTGCATGCCTTGAATCTGTTGGAACCTAAAATTGCGAATTCAAGGGCTTTTTGTGCAGGTGTGTCTTGTGGCATCCTGAGGATGTGTCCAAACATAGACCACCTTGATTGCTCGGCTCTTTCGCAGAGAGGTATGGTGTTACGGATACGGTACAGGGTGTCGTTGGATACCATGCTTTTTGGCCATTGAAGACCTGTGATTGCACGCAGATGTTTCCTGTGGCAGACGTCTAACTTCTCTGTGACTGCCTTTGGTGCTGCCCAGCTATATAGTATGATGGACACACGGCATGCATTGTACAACTGTAGCTTCTTTGCCAAAGGAATGCTGGATTCTCGGACCCAGATCTTGCAGAAGGATCTAAAAGCAATGTTGCCCATAATGCAGCGTGTTTCCACATCGGCAGAGCTACAGAGGAGGGAACCCAGTACTTTACTTTTCCTCCATTCCTCTTCTCCCCGTAGTGGTTTGTCTGCCAGGTAGACATCTGTGAACTCTGTTTTACCTTCGTTAACAAACAGATTTGAGTCTTTTAGAGTCTTCGCTGCTACAGGTAGGAGACTTTCTAGTGGATCTCTTTCCTCATCTAATAAGTCCACGTCACCCGCATACTCCATTTCTAGTGGCATACCTAGTGTAGAGACAGGTGGATTGGGTCTTACAGAAGATCTCCATACCGTTTCCAGTGCAGCTGCGAGGTAGCAGGTGAACAGCACGGGATACAGGCTGTCACCTTGTGGTGATCCAATGGTTGTTTCAAAGTCTGCTGAATGTGCTGATTTGCGGCAGCCTCATACCTCCATAAAATATTTAGAGCTTTTGTAAATTTTATGCAAATGACTTGCACATTTTCATGATTTATGCATAGCGATACATCGCTAACATACATATGTCAAGTATAAAATGCCATCATTAATCATTAAACGGTTTTGCAATTTTCGCATATATTATATGGTACCTGCTTATATTCCATCTATCATAATTTACATGTGTTACATTTATCGAAGTCCAGTTATTGAAAACAATTTAACTATGCAATTTTCGCTTTGATTTTGCAAATTAAGTCCTCATTTACATAACATGTATATTATATGAACATCTTTGCCTAAGGTACCCGCATTCCTAAAATGATGTCAATCCGTCATTCCTTTCTGCAGTTCTCTTTGGAATGTCTTGGTAAAAATGCCCCTGCAGTTCCAAGAATTAATGTTAGGGGGCTGAAACGTGACCCACTTTGTCATGGCGCTGAAAGCTTTATACCACTAAAATGTCAAGACCATATCATGTCCACAAGAGATACATTGAAAAAATGGTATGGTAGATTATTGTCATTAATTATGCAATTGTACTCGTATTTTTCATAATTAGTATTTCATTTTGTACAACATTGTCTTAGGTACCTAAATACCAAAATCATGAAAATTCGTTGCTCCCTTCTTGAATTATCCACTTCAGAAGTTTTTTTACAACAATGCCCCGCTATCCCAAATCTTGTTACTAGGGGGCCAAACTTATGTCACTTATTCCTAAACCAATCCATCCAGCCGTTCTTGAGTTATCTGTACACAAACAGACACACGCTACTGAAACTATTACCTTTATGAAATTATATGGAGGTATTGAAAGTGTACATATGTGTTAATCTAACTTTAGTTTTTCATCAACGCCATTCAGGCTATATTTCCTAGTGTCCGCAATATTGGTATGAAGTTAGAATAAAATACGATGATTCTGTACAAGAAGAAATTAACATTAGAGTTTTAGGTAGATGTGTTTGTGGTGTTGCGACAAATCCTTGTCCAAACCTACTGGTGTTGCAGCCCAGAACTCCCACCCTCATGGCGATGCGTAGATACCAGGTCTGAGGGTAGAAACGCACAAAACGGGCATCTACAGGGCTGCTCAATAGCTCATAACGTCCTTCAAAAACCTGGAAGGTAAACGAATAATTCAAATGAGGGCATTTCTTGCTTTTCTTCTGTATAGTATATATAGTATATAGGTTTTCCATCTCTAGATCTACACTATTTCAAATGATCCAACGGCCACGAGTATCATCAATGTAAATAGTGAAGGAAGGCACAAAGCAAGATCTTCTGGAAAATCTGCATAGAAGGTACCTTTTCTGGAACATAGCTGTTGCCGTATGTCGTCCAGCTGATCCCATCTGTACTGTACTGGAGTTTGTATGACTTCACATGGCTGGCCCCGTAACGGTGGTGGCTGGCCCCGTAACGGACCTGAATCATGGCTCCTGTGATGTGGCGCGTTTCCCCTAAATCCACCTAAAACAATACATTTCCAGCTGACATTCACTGCATTTGAAAATCAGGTCACGTTTTCATTGCAGCAAATTCATGAACAAGTACGAAACAGTCAAATTAGCATGACGAAGGAAGCTGTCGACAGTTAGCTCTTTTTATGTTGTGTTGTAAGAACCTTTAAGAACATGTGATTCACCGTCATGGTGTACGTATAGACAGAAATTTATAAAAGGGCAGCTTCTTGACCACAAATCTATGGGCATTATTGTCTACCTGCAACCATTCCCCGATGACATTTTGCGAGGGAAACCAGGCACCTCCACCGGCAACCGAGTTTAGCCGCCCGTTAGGTGCGTAACCCGAAGATGCAGTCATGGTGTAATCAGGTATGTCACTAGATCCTTTTCCAAGTAGATGTGGACAGGCTGGAGAAACAACGGGTGAGAGATGATTCAGAAATAGACACAACCATTGAGAGAGTGCGATATGTCACTATCAAGGAAAAGGAATGGTATCATGACAGTGGGCGATACTGCTGTTTTATAATTGTGATATTTTATTGCTTTTTTAAAATATGTCAAACATTTTCTTGTACTTAAGAGCGAATGTCTGTAAGGGTCAAACAATGGTGGCACCCGTCAAAAAATAGATTTGGCTGCTTTTTTGCACAGTGATAGTACTTGGTACACAACTTCTCAAAATAGCTTTCTTTTTCTCAGAACCCCTCGTTGCCATGGCAACAGGCCAAAGAAGTTTGGGGCCATTTTGCCGGATTAGGGCATGTCAAAAACATGAAAATTTGCCAACTTGAGGGCACTATCACTGAACAATGCTTTAACTAAACAACAAAGGCAGAATATGCTGATCAGAGCAATGCCTAAACTTGTATGAAATAGCATGTATTGTAAAGTTAATCCCCTGTAAATTCTAAGGCCCTCGGCAGCCTGAATACAATACACTGTTTTCAGGTTGTAAAGAATCTGAAATTTCGCCCAACTTCAAAGCACTGAAAGTCCATAAGTATAAAATATTTTCGCATGCAATTTACTACAAATAATAACCTACTATATGGCTATTAGATGAATGCTAGCAAAGTTTGGGTTCTTGTTTTGTTGCTACGCAATCGTCCGTCGAAGTGGTTCAAATTTCATGATTTTGACAATATGTCATTTTTGTGCTCTCTTTAAAGTTTTAAACAATCATAAGTCCCATACCAAAGTTTCTCTGCAATTAAAATTCACATGGATTATAAACCAATGTATTGTCTATCAAATGTATGTTTGTAAAGTTCAGGTTCTTGTTTCGTTGCTACGTAAGTGTCCCTTAAAGTGGGTCAATTTTCATGATTTTGATAAAATTCCTTATTTTGCATCATCTTCGAACAATCATAACTCACAAGCCAAAATTGTAATGTAACTAGAATTTACCTGAAATGTAAACCAAGATATTGTTTCTCAAGGTCATGCTTGTAAAGTTGGGTTCTTGTTTTGTTGCTAAGCAATTGTCCGTTAAAGTGGGTCAATTTTCATGATTTTGATGATATATCTTTTTGTGCTCTCTTTGAACTGCCATAAGTTGCAAAGTAAATTTGTTCTGAAATTGAAATTGACAAGGAATACAAACGAATATATTGTCTATCAAATGCATGTTTGGACAGTTAGAGTTCGGGTATTCTAACAATGAATGTACATGTCCCTGAAAGTAGGTCGTATTCTACTGACTTTTCCACAAATCATGTTCTTGACAACAGTGATACACAGTCTTTGTTTTTAAAGAACCGATGTAGCAATGTGCTATCACCATGAAAAAAGCAACATTTGCACGAATTATATTCTACACAAAGTCATATTTATGTTTGATGTCAGATTAATCCATTCTGAACTTTTAAACACTTTGCTAGTTTTAAAGCTAAGCATTACGTATGACTACAGTCTTAAACATGTTTGCATCCCCACAATAGATCGTTTTCACAATGACGTCACAGTCGCGTTCGAACGTTCGAACGGCCATGTTGGATGATAAGCGGCTCGATCTCCACACGGCAGTGTGTGGCACGTGCGTGGTGGACCCGTACGTGGAAAGAAGCCTTTTTTATTCAGAAACGGAGTGGATGTTTGCCGTGCTAACTGCGAGTTCCATAAACACAGGATACGGCCTACTCGCCGTTTCTATTCAACAACATTACCGTCCGTCCTCTTTTCAATAGCTTGATTAAACCACTCTCCTACCAGCCCACCAACAGTAGCCCTGCCGCGGAGTTTGTGCATGCTTTTTTTTTTATTTTTTGGGAGAAAGTTGGTTTCTGGTACAGGGTATGTCATGGACGTATACCATGTTACACGAAAATGTCAGCAAGCTTGTTCTATTTCTTCTTCATAAAACACAGCACGCCGCGTCCCGAGCTGTGAATGATATTTTCCCCAGTACTGCACCCGATGTTCTGTCGATAATCGAGCGAGGATTAAAAATTTTTTGGCTTGTTCACGAGGAACGAAATTCGAACTTTTTTTTACCCACGATTGTGTAGCTGGTAGAACAAAACAAAAATTTCTTCAGTCGCAAACTTTACCTTAGGCAAGACAAAACATATGCGGAACTTACACGTGTTAACGGGCACAATACACCCCTCACGCACATCTCAATCGTTGTGTCAGTTTTACGCTCAGCACGGCCCAGTACGCTTAAATAAAAGTATGAGATGAGGTGTGTATTGTGCATACGACTGGTATGATCATATGAAGAAAAATTTCAATACGGACCTACGGACTGCACCTGAAGGATGCGGTGACACATGCGTATACATTTAAGTCCGTATGAGGTTCGTATGAAATTCTTAGCCCCCACCGTGCTCCACAGGTCGCTGGGAAAATAGAATTGGACAAATATATACAGAAAACATGCCAGAGGAGTTAGCTAGGTCGCAGGCCATACTCCCTCGGCCAACTTACTTCTCTAGCATGTTATCTGAGTGTCTATATTTGTTTAATTTCTGCCTTTTTCCCAGTGAGATATGTGAAGCCTGATAGAGACAAATATTCCATAGGGACCTCATACGAACTTTGATAAAGATTCTTTATTGAGACACGACAAAAGTACAGAGACTTTCGTAAGGTTCTACATGTATAACAGATATACGCACGTGTGACGGCACCCTTACACAAAACTTTGACAGCCCCTTCCGTATCTCGCACGATTTTAGTATTGAATCGACAAAGTGTGGCGTGTCTTCCAGCGAGCTTTGCGCTTGTGGCGAGGGAAGTTTCTACAAGTCTGGTCGAGTTCTGTCACCTCCATGCCGCGACGGGCACTAAACGCAATTTGGCATCTGACTAAACATGTGCTAAGTATTCTCAGAGTTTGAATTTTCAGTATTAAGTGCAACGTTACAGTCTGCGACAATAACGTCAGCGCTAGCAGCCCTGATTCGTATGTTTCACGTTAGTTGATCAACTGAATTGTAATTTTGAAAACAGACCTTTCTCATACACATGTTGACAAAGCCAAAATACGGAAAAAAGACGCGCGCACGAACTTATCTAATACCACTATCCCGCTGGCCCCCACTATCCGCTTGCCTCACGGAGTCAGGGTCGGGGAAGCGCTAAATCTTGCCCCTTGTTAGGCAAATGAATATTGAGGGCCAGCTCGTGCACGCATGCGGTGGGGATTGGTAGCTAGTCCTCTGCACGCCGCCTGTCAGTGAAAGGATATCACCCAGGGTAGCGGGCCAGGTGCAGTGAATGATCGCGGTTGTTGCGAGGCCGCTTCACCGCGAACTCTAAACCACCGCGAACACTCTATTTCCCGCTACCGCAAAAGTAAATCCTCGCGATCGGCACCAGCATTAGATCGTTGAAAAAAGTGTCATTTTTAGAAGTATATAGATCAAGACGTATTATTGCAACTTTGTCCTGATATCTAACCTTGGCTACATCACTTAATGATTCACAGAATGGAGACAAAACAGCACACTTTAACCCGCAAGTAACTTTGCTGGTGCCGTTCTGTGTTCTAGTCATCCAGGTTATCATCCAACATGGCGCCCACGCGTGATCGAACGGTTTTCGAACGTTCTGTGAAAACGATCTATATGACGACTTATTTCTACATTGGAACAAATGTCATAAATCTCTGTGCATCTTTCTTTCACAGCAATGTGAAAAACATGTGTGTTTTCAACTTCTGCAAATCGCAAGCTTATATGTGTCTCCCAAAAAGGAAGACGTAGATAAACGTCATTCGTTGCTTCATTTTTATCTTTACTGTTGATAGATTCGAACAAAGTTAGGTCTAGATGCTGACCTTCATCATCCTCTGCCGTATTTTGACGTTAGCCTGTCAAGCTAATTTCGACACAGACAGACTAGCAGACAAACATCAATCGCCGCCAGGTGTTGGCATTTCAGGCAAACCTCAAGAGTACCTACTAAGTTCGTTCTTGCCCTTGCTTAAAACGAGTATGGTCCATTGAATAGCAGAAACTAAAAAACGCATGTTTTCACATAAATGCTACCGTGAAAAGAAAAATGCACAGAGATTTATGATATTCGTTCCAAATATGTATATACATTGTATAAGCTAAGTCTTCGAGAGTCATATTGTGGGGATGCAAACATGTTTAAGACTGTAGTCATCCGTCATGCTTAGCAGTAAAACTAGCAGAATATTTGAGTGGATTAATCTGACATTAAACATAAATATGACTTTGTGTAGTATATAATCCCTACAAATGTTTTGTTATGGTGATAGCATATTGTTTCATCGGTTCTATAAAAACAAAGACTGTGTATCACAGTTGTCAAGAACATGATTTGTGGAAAGCATGGCCTTGAGAAACAATATCTTGGTTTACATTTCAGGTAAATTCTAGTTACAGAACAATTTTGGCTTGTGAGTTATGATTGTTCGAAGATGATGCAAAATAAGGAATTTTATCAAAATCATGAAAATTGTCCCACTTTAAAGGACAATTACGTAGCAACGAAACAAGAACCTGAACTTTACAAACATGCATTTGATAGACAATACATTGCTTTATAATCCATGTGAGTTTTAATTGCAGAGCAACTTTGGTATGGGACTTATGATTGTTTAAAGAGAGCACAAAATGACATATTGTCAAAATCATGAAATTTGACCCACTTCGACGGAGGATTGCGTAGCAACAAAACAAGAACCCAAACTTTGCTAGCATTCATCTAATAGCCATATAGTAGGTTATTATTTGTAGTAAATTGCAAGCGAAAATATTTTATACTTATGGACTTTCAGTGCTTTGAAGTTGGGCAAAATTTCAGATTCCTTACAACCTAAAAACAGTGTATTGTATTCAGGCTGCCGAGGGCCTTAGAATTTACAGGGGATTAACTTTACGGCTATTTTATACAAGTTTAGGCATTGCTCTGATCAGCATATTCTGCCTTTGTTGTTTAGTTAAAGCATTGTTCAGTGATAGTGCCCTAAAGTTGGCAAATTTTCATGTTTTTGACATGCCCAAATCCGGCAAAATGGCCCCAAACTTCTTTGGCCTGTTGCCATGGCAACGAGGGGTTCTGAGAAGAAAGAAAGCTATTTCGAGGGGTTGTGTACCAAGTACTATCACTGTGCAAAAAAGGAGCTAAATCTATTTTTTGACCGGTGCCACCATTGTTTGACCCTTACAGACATTCGCTCTTAAGTATACCTTGTAAATACTGACTTCAGTGACCCAAGCAAGAAGTATGTTTTGAGAGACGTATGCAAACGAGCTTCATTTGAAAATTTATGTGATATTTCAAAAGTGTTATATTCTATATATTTAATAGCAAAGAAGCATTTTACCTGTCAATTGTTTGCGTCCACCATACGTCCTAACAAATTTATCCATCTCGCATTTCTTATTCTTATGCATGCTACATAGAAATATTGAAATGGGGAAAAGAAATTCAAAACTAGAAAGGCCGACATTTGCTTAGGAGTAAATACAGCATATTTCAGCCATACCCTTTCCCATACAACATTTAACTGTCTGAAATAACACTGCATGAAAACCGCTCTTTAAGCTCTCTTAAAGTGTGCTTAAGGGTGCCGTATTGACATTCTTTAAGTTACTTTACGCAATGCTTACGCATTCGTAAATATTATGTTTAAGCCATAATTACATGCGTCCGTAAACGGCACGTAGTGGCACACATTTAAGCAACATTTAAGTTTCGTAAAGCATACTTTATTCCAAATGATTACGCTACCTTTAAGCTCTGTAAAGTTCCGTAAAACTAAAAGATGTGATTTAAGTTGTCTTAAAGTTTTCTTAAAGAGTAATTAATGGCACTCATTTAAGATCTGTAAATCAGTTGTAAATATCGATATTTAAGCTTGATATAAGCTTCTTTATTTCAATGATTTTGCATACTACGATCATGTGTCAGTGAATGTATCTTTTATATAATGTGGTGTAATGTTATGTAATTCAGGTATCCTTTCTTGTTTGTTTTTTATGGTCAGCCGTTGTTGTGTTCCAATCTTTGTACATGCACGCAATCAAATATGCCATGTTTAGCTCCACCCTCTATGTCTCGGCGTGATGCATTCACTCCTGGGCCAGTAGAACATCTTGCTTTCTGCATTCTTCATCCAGTTCCGTCCATTCAGATGTCTCAGGCCTCCAGGTCATCTGGAAACGAACTTGAACTACGTAGACTTTCGTTCAGGATTGAAGGAGATACCTTCCCCATAAATCGACTAGCCGCCGCGGCGGCGTAACTCCCCGGGCTTGATACGGAGCATGTTGCTAGGGGCCCGGGGAGTTACACCGCTGCGCTCCCTTGCCTTCTCTAGGAAACCAAACTGGGTAACGAGAATACCGATTCCTGCCTGCCCAACGCGCGCCCGCACTACCAGCTGGCCCCACTTACGTCGGCCCCCGACTATCGCTGCTTCTCCGAGAGGCAAAGCGATAGTTGCTAGCTGGATCGGCAGACGGGTGGGTGTTTTGGTCCCGGGGCGCGGGGATTGGTAAACCTTTGCGCGCTGGCTCTTAGGAGTTCTGGCGTCACAGGGTATCCATTGGCCGGCTAGCGCTTTCCTCCAATAAGCAGGGTGATCCAATTCTTGTCCAGGGCAGTAATAGTCGACCGACCGGCCAGGCTCACGGCTTAGTTGTTATTGGTCACCGTACGGTGTCTGTGTCCTGGAGACATTATATTCTGCGTCCCCTGGGCTGAGTTATACGTTGGAGCTGTAGCAGGTCCACACCCAAGCAAGCTACGATCACCAAATGATGACAGACTAGATTTGAATTAGGAGCGCGAGTGCTGATTGGTCCAAATCGCGCGTTGTTCACTTCGTGAAACGAAGGGTTTGTTTTGAGTGCTGTTTGTGTGTGAGAGGGACGTTTGTCAGCCTGATATCTGGGGAAGGTATGAATGGATTGGTTTGATATTTGGTATGTGGGTAGGGTTAGACATGAGGAAGGAATGGTAGGAATTGCGTTACGGCAGAGCGTTCTAGCGGAGTGTTATTGTACTGCAGCAGAACTTCCGGTTTTGATATTTTTTTCAGGACTTTTTTGGGTGATGATTTTTACGTGGTAGGTAGCTGTGTAAATGAATAGTAAGGTGTGTAAGTTTTGGGCACTTAGGGGTTTTGCTGGGTCGGTGAAAGTCATTCTTGTGTTAGGTTTTGAGAAGGAATAATGCAAGCAGGGGTCGATGGATCGGAATGACTGTAGGTATGCAGATAGCTTACGTAGTGATGTACATAATTGTATGATTGTTATGTAAATTAGGAGGTAATTAGCAGAATGCAATAGGTATGTTTGGAAACCGTTGTATGGTGCGTGTCTGTGAACAGAAAAGCTCGCGAACGGCTGGACAGATTGCTCTGATATTTGGTATGTGGGTAGTTCTTGAGAAGGAGAAGAAACGTACGAGGCGTTTTTTCGTTTAGTGGCTTTTGAAGGTTTTGCAGGGGATGTTTGTACTTGGAAAATAGTGTATGTGGTGTGGGTATTACGCAATCGTGCTATATTTAGGTGGCATTACGTCATGCCGATACCAGCGTGGGCTGCAGTCTTACCCCGTCTCCACAGGAAGTGACCCCAAAGGTCAACAACAAAATGGTACTACAGGGACAGTACATTATACATGGTGGGGTGTACATGTTTCCCATAAGATTTGATAATCTGTACACCAAGAATAATTGCAATGATGATATTGTATACAGGGGCATATATTATAAGTTTTAAAAGGGTTGTACAATCATGTAACAGTTACTACCGGTACAATACATTGTTGAAAAAAGCAGGGAATGTTTTTCACAGTAACTTGTAGTCATTGATGAGATTGTTTATAGGGATTGTACATTAGACATATGGAATACACAATGTAGTGGACTGCGTTGTGAAACAAAGAATGTTACATCATCATTGTTGCAAGCAACAAGTCGAAAATAATTATCTGTATTGCAGGAGTTATATATTATACTTAAAGGGTTGTACAAGAAAACTATATTACTTTGTGGAAACGTCCATGCAATGTATTAAGTCGTCAATATTGACATGTTTTATCTCGATAGTCCATTATACACATTGGAAGTATATAACGTACTACATTGCGGAGCTAGGTAGCAATTTGCATATTTAGTATCTATGAATATCTATCAATATCTCTTTTTTTCAGTTACAAATGTAATACATGTACGTTTGACTGTCCTGTTATGAAATGCTGCGAATTAATCATTGTGCAAACTAGCCCATGGTTTGCATTTATAGAACTTGATTATAGAAGGCATTCCCCAAGTTATCTAGAGATCAAAAATCATGACGATCCGTCAACCCTTCCCGTGTTATTACCCTCCAAAGGGATGATGCAATTGCGCACGCGCGTAAGACTTGGTGTAAATTCCGGGAATTTTTACCAAGGCCACAGCAAGTAAATTTTATGGATGACATCCTCTGCAGACTTAAAAATAGTGCGATAGGGCGAAAAAACAAGATAGGTAAAAATAACAAGATGGCTACATTTTCAAAAATAGGCACCATAAAGTTGTGACGACTGTTGTAAAAAGAATTAAAGGGACAAAACATGGCATCAGAGCCAACAAGGCATTCATTCCCGTTTTTAAGACATGTACTGGTGTGGTAAAAGTGACACTAGTGTGGTAGACTGGCATCATCATCAAAGTTGGTAAGCACACTAATAGCTTCTATATATCCAATAAGTTCCACAACTACAGTCCTGGGTACCTCGCAAGTGTCACTTGTACAAGTACAATCATTAGCCTACAACACCATATATTTGCTCATTTTGGTACTTTATCCCACTCCAATTATTCCACTCCAAAGGGATGATGCAACTACATAGGCGCGGAAAAAATCCTGTAGAATTCCGGACAATTTTGCCAGTCGGACGTAACATATACTGTTAGGCTAGCCCCTGAGATGTCTATAAAAACATCCTCAAACCACCACACCCTCACCCATTTCACGAAGGTTGAGTTCTGCGAACGCTTGTAGTCAGTGCTGTTTTGATGTCAGGGGGTCGTTTGTCAGCCTGATAACTAGGGAACGCGTAAATGGATGGTTTTGATATTTGGTATGTGGGTAGGATTAGACATGACGAAGGAATGGCAGGAATTGTGTTACAACAGGGCGCTCTAGCGGCGTGTTATGGTACTGCAACGGAACTTCCGGTTTTGCTATTTTTTTGTTTGGGACTTGTTTGGGTGATGATTTTTAAGTGGTAGGTAGCTGTGTAAAAGCATAGTAAGGTGTGTAAGTTTTGGCCACCTAGGGTTTTCGCAGGGGTGGTGAAAGTAATTCTTGTTTTAGGTTTTGAGAAGGAATAATGAGAGAAGGGGTTGATGGATGTTAATGACTGTAGGTATGCAGATAGCTTACGTAATGATGTACATACTTGTATGCTTGTTATGCAAATTAGCTGGTAATTTGCATAATACAATAGGTATGTGTAGAAACCCTCAAAACTCTGTGTCTGTGAACAGTCCAGCTCCTTCATGCCAACACAGATTGATCTGATATTTGGTATGTTGGTAGCTGTTGAGAAGGAGAAGAAACGTACGAGGCGTTTTTTTGTTTAGTGGCTTTTGACGGTTTTACAGGGGATGTTTGTACGTGGAAAATAGTGTTTAGTGTGCTAAGTGTGGCGATTACGCAATAGTGGTTATATTTAGTAGTTACGTCATTCTGCGTGTGTTGGAGTTTTGCATGGCCCGGTCCCCACAGGAAGTGACCCCAAAGGTCATAGTTGCGCAATAGAGGACAGAACGACTTATATATACCAGACGATTACAAGACAATGGTACTATAGGGACAGTACATTATACATGATGGGGTGTAAACGTTTCCTATAAGATTTGATAATATGTAGATTAAGGGCAGTGAATAAGGGCAATGGTGATATTGTTAACAGGGCCCTATATCATACGTTTTAAAAGGGTTGTACATGTAACAGTTACTACCGGTACAATACATTGTTGAACAAAGCAGGGTTTGTTTTTCACAGTAACTTGTAGTCATTGATGAGATTGTTTATAGGGATTGTACATTAGACATATGGGATACACAATGTAGTGGACTGCATGTTACATCATCATTGTTGCAACCATTGATACATTTGCTTCCGGTGGTGGATTTGTTATCCTACCTGCTGAAATCGGACAAATTTCTTGTTGGATAGATAAGCATTTGGTCTCTCTTCCAAGGAAGAAATTATGCATCCCGTATGTTATCCCGGACAGAAAAAGATGTCGCGAGGCGTATAGTCCTATTGACTGACAAACCCCGTGCGGGCGGATAAAGCGTTCCCGCCACGGCAGGACTTGGGGCAGCTGGACTGAATTCACCGGGCGACGAGCGGCTTGTCATGGTCGTCAGTAGGGCTCCCATAACCTGGCGAAATGGTTGGAAATTAACCACTCTACCCGGAAAAGTCAATACTTGGACAAATACATGCGATGTACATCTCCAAGTTAAAATTTTATCAACTCACCATTTGGTTTTATGTCCATTTGCAACGTGTTGGTGAACTTTATCTAGAATTTGTCAAAGTTATGAGACCTCTGAACATTCCTATGTCCAAAGAAATCCGCTGAAAATTCAAAAATTGGCTTTCTTTGCGGTAAATTTTTCCCTTCGAAGATTGTCGCCTTTCCTGATCATATGTAAGGGACACGGGATCATCTAAAAAGTTCCATGAGTTGCAAGGCGCAAGCCCATATATATTTTTTGTACTTTCATGTCTGGATTTCCCAGCGATTAATTAAAGGTGGGTCACAAGTGCCAAGTAGCATAATCCCGCCATTTGTACTGATATGTGGCGAGAACGTTTGGGCAAGAGACACGGGGTCATGTCAGAATTTCAATAAGTTTCAAGTCGCAAGCCCAAAATGGAAGTTATACGTTTATGTCTTGTATGCGATGTAATGTAGAGTATATAGGTCACAAGTGGTAATTAACATAAGCGCGTCATTTGCACTGATATGTCGCGAGAACGATTAGGTGAGAGACACGCACGGGGTCATGTCAAAAGTTCCATGAGTCACAAGTCGCAAGCCCAGATGGATAGTTATTTAAACGATTGGGTAAGAGACAAGGGGTCATCTGAAAAGTTCCATGAGTTCCAAGTCGCAAGCCCAAAATGGAAGTTATACTTTTATGTACCTGAGGAGGAGCATTCCGTGACGACACCAGCCATCACATTTTGAAGGTGTTCGCTGGGGATGTGAAGATCATTTATGTGGATCTCACCAATGATGGCGTTGATGTGATCAACGTTATTGTTTTATGTGTTATCTTATTGATATTTTGATGCAACCGTCGATTTTAGCCCAGTCAATATAAGTCTTTATCTTTAAACGACCATGAAAGGTATTTTCTTTGTCCATGGAAATGAATGGACAGGGACAGTTTGTGTCATGTGCACAGACAAGAAAGGATGGATGATAGAATACTTTTAAAATACAGCCTACTGCCTAAATCCTTTTTTTCGGCGCACCTCACCAAACACATCAAAATCCACGAATAATTCCAACAACATAAACGCTGTTAAGCTAGCAAAGCTAGTCTACAAGTAAACCCTGCACCACTGCACCATCACCCATTTCACGAAGGTTGAGTTCTGCGAACGCTTGTTTAAATTGAAATAATGATTTGCATAGTCAGCAGACATGATGGTCTATGTTATGTGTATTGCTATTGTTATTCATAGACAGGCTTGCTGACCATTTCACAATTGAACAATAGAGTCTAAGTCAACAGCCCAAGAAGAGTGTAAAATGTATTCCAGTCTAAATACATGCTAAAAAGCTTGCCCATGCAGAAATCACGTCTAGAAATTGTACATTTTACCACCGCATAGAAAAAAATGAATAAGTTCAGTCAAATGCAAACATGATAAGGTCAATTAAAGCCAGCAGGAAAAGTCAAATCATGAAAGTGAGCTCAGATGAGCCTGGCGGAAATCAAAGACATTAAACAACGTAATATAGAATGTCCTTGCAGAAATGAATTCTTATTGTGCCGAGGAAATTCAGCCCCCAGGCTGGGAGAGACTGCTGCAGCGCGTTATATCTAGTAATGAAAGTTATGAAAACATGAACTTTATGTGATCCGGTATGAACGACTTTCTGTGGTGTCTACGGTACAATTTGGTACTTGATTGTGTTTTAAAGTTCAGAAATGGATTGAAACAAAGATGACGTGGGGTGAGTCAGTGGATATGTAAACAAAGAAAAAATCCCGCTCGGAACTTGAATTTGTTTTTAGATACACTTGCTGGCTCTCATTAAACCCGCTACTTCACAATTTGTGTTCTGCAATTCATATTGGTCGATCTTTTGATACTGTGCAAGTATTTACAAGGCTGAAAATGTGCATAATTCGAGAAAATCAGTTACCACATCGGTAAACCAAATATTTGTATGATGCTTTGTTTTGTTTTGTTTTAGTTTGCGTAGACTGCACAGGCCGTCTCCTACGCGACGCCTTCGAATCTAAAACAATTAGGCATTGCATGCTATAGCTTTAGGATCTAAGTCCTGTTACGTTTTATGTCTTTATATCTGAAACTCTATCACATATATCAGTAAATTGTACTACATATTTTTTGGCAGTATCATGAGTCAATGCAGAGTTGGTGTTGCCCGCTTCTGCAGGACTTTTGCCTCCTCACTCGCTTTTGAATAAACTCTAGTATGACAAGATATCAAGGAGTAAAGTATTCAAAATCCATTAATTGAAGAAAAAATTAGACTGATGACAGACGCTGCTACCACCAACCTTAAGCAGCTTAAATAAAGCTTAAATAAACGACTTTAAACTCTTCTAATGGGCGTTTAAAAGTATCGTAATGAAATAATTAAAATGAAGAGTAAAAGCGATGATTATTTTATTCAATACATATAAACTTTGTTGGCAAAACTGCGCAAATTAATGTCATATCTTTAAGGCAAAGTTAAGTGTACCTTAACTAATATGTAAAGTTATTTACATGTTTAAGTGGACTTAACGTTTTTCTTAAATGTGTCTTAAATATCGATTTTTAGTTTTGGCATTTACGACTTCTTAAATGTAGCTTAATAATAGCTTAATCATATTCAAATGTTTAAGCTTCATTTACGAATCCATTAAGCATGCTTAAATATCCAATTTGGTGCAGTGTAACCCCTGCTCGAAAATGGAACATTTAGGGGCACACCCCAGTTTCTCGCCCCCATTGAAACGTACAGTTAAGAGACTATTTTCAACGACGCCGTATTCCAAACAAAATTTTCCCCGGGAACTACACCTATACAGTATACAGGAAGTAAAAATGTACCATTTGGTCTAACATATCTGATTTGCATGAAAATTGTAGGACCTAAAATCTTACAATATCCTAATGAATGTCGAAAGCCTGTAGCGATGACATTATCGGTCAAGCTGCCCGGGGCGCTTCACTGTTTGCGTCCTCGGAGCGATACCCGGAAGAAGATGTGTCGACAAAAACTTACCAAAAACAACATATAGGGGTCGAAGTTTATACTAGCAGCGGATCCGCTACGCTAATTTTACACTGAGTAACTGGACACTGGTCTGGTCGATATTTAGCGGGAGGGGGGGGGGGGGTCCCCGGGGGGGGGGGGGGGTTTTGGACCCAGGAAAAAAAAAGGAGCCCGAGGGAGGGCCTTGGAAAAAAAATTTTAGCGGGGGGGAGGGCCCAGGAAAAATTTTTTGCTCCGAAAAACAGGGAAAATTGGTCCGCCCAAAGCCGGAAATGGGGTTTCGGAGGGGCAAGAATTCAAAAATTCCCCGGGGCTTAAATACTTTGGCGCCCGGGAAGGGAAAAAAAATTGGGGACTTCGGCGCTCCCAATGCTGGAATTCACTATTCCCCCCAGAAAATTTGCCTGCCGCGCCTTTGACTCTATCTCTGTTAAACACCCCTACCACGTTGGAAAACTATTGGGGGTACCATAGTATTTACAAACTATTGATGTTACATAGTATTTACCGTTTTAACGCTGGTATAAAGGTAGGCTTTCTTTTGAAGCTGGCGCGGCAAAGACATGAAGCCGAAGTTCATAACGGACGTGGTAGACTATTCTCAGAGTTCTACTGTACGGTATAATAAATTCTCGATAAAGTTACCAAAATGCGACGTAAAAAATGTACTTCCGGTTTGCAATGCCACCTTTCAGTCATGGTGACAAAATTCAGTGCCTTAGAAAAATTTGCATATCTTGCCAACATCTGTGCACCAACACATGTCGGTATTTTCCTAAGATTTTACTGAAAAAAATGACAGGAAAAAGCCTCTTTTCCTTCATAATTTTGTACGCTCTGGAAGACGACTGGTGACGAAGTAAGTGCACGTGCTGTCTGTGAAACCGACGGTGAGACTTGTACATTCAGCGACTTGAGCTCAAATCAAACGCACGCAGTACAAGACGTGCCCAACCCGATTCGCATGTGGGAAATGTTGTTATACGTGCCGTTACCATGACAACAGCCTTGGCTGCAGTCCTTAGATATACCGATTAGACAGGGCGTGCCACTTTATGCGAAAAATCGAATCGACTTGCGACCAATCACAGCCAGCAGCGGCTCCAACAAAGACGGTAACATAACGTCAATCAAGAAGAGGCACGAAACTTTGCGAAAATAAACCGAGAAACTGCAATGTTTGGGACTGGATAACATACACAAGTATCTCTCTAAGACGCCGACCTGTCAAGAAGTGGACGACGCAGAAACTATTGCTTCTTCTACAGCTGTTGAGGGACAAGGACAAGGGGCAGCGGTGCAGTCAGGGCTGACACCGATCGCGAGGAAACGACGCCAGGGCCGCGGTGGACGGCTCGACTGTCGAGCCCGTCTCAAATCCAAGAAAAATGGCGCAAGAGGTGGCAGTGGCTTCGGCACATCGGTGACGAGTGGTGTGTGACTTGCGTTTACAGTTTGCACCACGAGAAAAACATCCTTTAACGATTCCTTTGTCGATAGTCTTTAAACTATGAAAACAGGAAGCGTGAGAAAGAATCTGAACTAACCAAGGAGCTTTTATCTGATAAAAGCTCATTGAACTAACGTGTCGGATTTACCATAAATTCCAATTTCCCGTTAAATGCATTTTAAATCGTACAAGGTCCGGGTGATTCCGATCGGAATTGCAAATTAGAATCGTGAATAAATGTGAATGTTACCGAATAAATAGTATCATAATATTTCTTTTGTCATGCTTGTTCATTTGCTTACGCACCTTCAACAATAAAAGTGGCATAATACAGACATAAAGTTAACATGTTGCTGCAACATCGTGCTGGCAAAATGTATGTTTATTCATATAAACATTGCACAGGTAACACAATTGTTTAGATTTACAGTTCGAAACATTCTAACGATAAATATTGATGAGGAAATAATCATTCTCGCCATTGTTAAACTTACTTATCAAAACTAAACTGGCCAATTTTCCCGCGATTTCCGCCAAGTAGCATTTCCTCGATTGTCTCAACTTACCCTGCCAAATTCAATTCTTCCGAAAATGATTGGTATTGCTACGCGGAATGTTGGCAAATTCATTGACAAAGACACGTACTCTGACATGCAAGGAACGCGTACCTTCTGCTACCGTCCAAATGACCTTGTCGTTAACTCCAAATCCTCGCAAACAACCATCTTATATGTACATGTATATAAAACCAGGCGTAAGGTGACATTAGTCCGCTGTGTTGTCAAGATATGCATGTGTTCCTATATAAACGGGGTTGGAAGGCCCCGCTATTGAATATTAATTAGACTTCGTCTTCCTCTTCGTTGATTGGCTGGCTCGTTAAATTCAATTAACTTGCACGTGCGGGGCTCTGCGGGGTGACGTCACGGCAAAAGGCCGAAAGAAAACCATTCATTAATTAATCATTCTAAAATAGTTTTTGCCAAAAATTTTATTTGAATCATGTAACCAAATGTCCAGTGCCTATCTATACTGACTTTCATGTCATTTAATTGTAAAACCAGGGTACAGGGGGCCAAGATATTCCGTTTTGGTCTAAAAATGACCAAAAAACTCAATAAAATCATTTTAGAGGCAGATATGGGAAAAAAATGAAGAAAGGCATCAAGGTATTGGCCCACTCTACCAATCAGGCCCCGGATACAAGAGAGTTCTTCAGGCACAGGTAGTACTGAGGCACAGGCAAAGGTCGGCCTTTGTCAACACTGTTGTACTGGGTACATTACTCGTAGTTGTGATGAACCCAAGGGCACCAAAGCTTGTTAACATTTAGGTGTGTTACGTGTCCTCGTTCGTAGTTGGAATGAATCATTTGCGAAAAGGTTGGAGGTGGCGATCTCGAGAGCCTAATCTAAATGATTATGCACGGCACTGCGCACGCGATCCACTCAGTAGTACTAAGTGGACGCAAGACTTAAGTCTTTGCTGATTGGCTACCGAGACAATCCAACTAGCAGACCGCGACACCTGCCAGCTTCGGGGTCAAGGACCCTTTTGTTTACCACAAATGGTGAAACGTAGGAACGCGTTGAGTGCCGAGAATACTGTAGTTATATTGTAAAGCGCTGGTTTCAAGTTAGGAATTTACGTGTTTGTAAGCATAAGTCCGTGAGATTTCTGAAACAACAGCTGTTCCGTGATAAACGGGATCTTCTAAAAACGTACGGAGCTAACAGTGCAGCGAAAATACCATCGCTAGCGTTTCAACTTCGGATGGCAAACCGGACAAAAGTTATAAGTACTGTTGAACTCATTAACGTTAAAGTTTGTTTTTAGTTGCCTTTGACGGTTTGACCTGAAATACTGTTACGCTAAACTCCTGAAGAGAAGTTAAGTGACTGCTGCGATTATCCCGGAAATGCCCCTAAAAACTGATACAATAAGTCTTCGGAATAGCCGAAAGTGCAAAAGCTTCAGGGGTGTTTGGCCCCCCCCCCACCCCCTTTCCCCCCCCCCCCCCGGGCTCTGCCCTGGACCCTGCCGGGCCGGGGCCTTCGGCGTTCTTCGGCGGCCCCCTGCGTCAACGATGTAAAAAAAAAAACTTCTGGCGGGAACACTGCAGTATATATGGAATCGTGAGGCCCCGCTTATGAATATTAACTAGCCTTCGCCCTCTTCGCGCACAGGTGTGGGATCTGTGCGGGGTCATGGAAGGTCACGTCAGGAGGCCAAAAGAAAACAAATTTCTCCTCAGGAAAGTGCCAAAATTAATCATTTTAAAGTAGTTTATGTCAAAAATTTTACTTGAATCATTTTACCAACTATCTAATGCCTATCTACACCAAATTTCAGGCCATTCCATCGTAAGACCAGGGTTCAGGGGGCCAAAATATACCGTTTTGGTCAAAACATGACCTTTAAACCTCAATAAAATCATTTTAGAGGCAGATATGAAAAGAATTAGAAAAAGCATCAAGGTATTGGCCCATTCTACCCCTGTGCCGAATTTCAGGTCATTCGGTCCAGGAACGGCGGAGATGAATCACTTTTAAGATTTGACAGGAGAAGAAGAAACATTACGAATACAATATATTTCACCATAAATATAACAACCTGAAATATAACAACAGATGACTTACAAGTACAGCTGTGCCCGTCTGAGTCCAGTAAGAACATTTCTCCACAGGAACAGTGGTAGCTTCCAAAGGTGTTGGTACAGAACTGGCTGCAGCCGCCATTCTGGGTAGACCATTCGTCAAACTCTGCAGAAAAGGTCGTAGATGAGTAGTGTAACGTTAAGCATACAAGAATCGACATTATGATTCCTTTGTATGAG
The DNA here is from genome assembly GCF_000003815.2 of Branchiostoma floridae. Taxonomy (NCBI): domain Eukaryota; kingdom Metazoa; phylum Chordata; class Leptocardii; order Amphioxiformes; family Branchiostomatidae; genus Branchiostoma; species Branchiostoma floridae. The sequence continues at coordinate 3,564,478 of NC_049981.1, forward strand.
GCTAAGACTTGGTCACTGACGACACAGGACGAGAGGGCACTAGATGGCATGCACACCAGGATGCTGAGCGCTGAATGTGTCATAAGAAGACTATAGCTCTCTATGGTAACATTCCTATAGTATAGAGTAACAACAACAATCAGGCAAGGGGACAAGCAGCTCTCTGGTAACTACTTGTGGCATCTTGAACTAGTAGCTAGTGAGCTAGTCCAGTGGAACCAGTTCAGGGTAAAATAAATCAAGGCACACAGCGAGTTACACCACAGCGAGTTACACTATACTAATAGGCACCATCAAGAGATTCCGGGCTCGACAGACAGAGCAGCTAACACTGCGGGACTGAGATCATTGATGAAGGGCAGTGAGAAGCGGAGTAGGTAGATCCAACTTGATTCCCGTTCTGACATCATCTGATGTCCTTGACTATTGCTACGAGGATTCCCTCAATTTAGATAAGAGATTTCATCCGTTTTCTTCCAGAAGAATCAGTAGCCCCATGTTTACCCACAGGTATACAAATAGGTACTCTGTTCAGACTTCCGACCAACCAGAGTTATTCATTGAACATACGGAAAATGGAAAAGTAAGGCAACAGATGACCTACCAGTACAGTTATGTCCGTCTATGTCCAGTGCGAACCCTTCTTCACATGAACAATTGTAGCTTCCTACAGTGTTGGTACAGTTCCAGCTGCAACCGCCGTTGAGAGTGAGGCACTCATCTATATCTACAGACAAAAGAACAGATGCACTGAATAATGTACAGAGTTTTTCTAATTCCCTTTCGCACCAGACGAAAACCATTTAATACATATATGTACCTTATACATATCCTGGACAGACTGACATCGTGAGAAACAGTCTGTGTCTGAAGGATGCACAAACGTTTTCAAAAGTACATTTTCAACCAGCTGATACTTTAGAATTCGCTGTTATTTTACACCTTGACAGAAAACATCCGGTTCTATCCATGATCCATCTGCTGCACATGTTCTCGTAATGACGTCACCGGAATTGACTTGATATCCCGGGTCGCACGGATAGGTACAGTTCTCCCCCTGCAGATAAGGACAGTCGCACACGGGCCCGGTAGTGTTGACTTGGGTGGGTGGGTCAACACACAATCCGGGAAATCCATCTGAAGGGAAACGGGAACAAACGAGTGAGAACAAAAATTCTAACAATACCGTAAAGAATTATTTCCTCACAGTAACAGATCGGAATAATATGTAGGCTTGTCCTGTATTAGTACTTCAATAACAATACAATTTTAGAGCAAGTTGGCGCTCCAAAAGATTAAATACAGCTTGTTCAATTCAGTGTTGGCAAAATGACATTACAATTGATGACATCTTGAACGTGAACTACGTTCAGATTTTTTGTAACATGCTGATATGAAATTAACAGTCTTGGTGACCAGTTAACATTTCGGTACAAGAAATACATGAAATCAATTAGATTACCTTGTGAGACATTACGGCATCATCAAAGAAGTTTAGGAGATTATTTACCCTGAGTATAGTTGAACATAAACACCCCAGGTGCAGCCCAAGTCCCGTAACCTATTTTACGCAGGTCAGTGGCAGGATGAGGATCTGTCCAGCTCATGAAGGGTTCCACCTCTCCAGCCCTGCCCACACCAACACTTCCGCCTTTCGACCAACAGATCCAGAACCTTCGGAACTCTTCAGCCGATGTCAGATCTGAACATTTAGAAATATGATAAGAAAGAACAGTCAAGCAGATAAAGTGTTAATAGAAACAAACTAGCCACACGAACAAGTTTTCACTCCGTTATGTGTTCTGTGCCGCGTATGTGTAAAGACATATATCATATACATTCGTTAGGCTTAAATGGTGTAAAATATATCTTGTCTGGCCCTTGGATGTTCCCCGATGTCATGACTCCAATAAAAACCGTTTTGGTCTTCATTGATGAACAAAGAAGCTGACGATCCGCCAAGCATAGTAAAACACATACCTGCTGAATTATAACTTGCAACTATGTCTACAGTCTCTTCGTCCCTTGTTGTCCTCCCTATTTGGGACTGACCAGACGAGAGCTTAATGTGATATCCGCCCTGATTTTCCATTGTGTCCCACGGGTAGAGGTAGATAAGGCCACTTCCGCTGTTGTTGACCTTGACCTCGAAGATTAAAGGCAAGGAGACGGCCTTCGGAAGGTCACAGGTCATAGTTCCACTCTCTGCGTGCTTCGTTGTTGAATATAACGCTGGGTAGACATGCCGAACAACGGAATAGCTTTAGAAATTTAATTGAGGTAGTCTGTAAAGTTTTTACTTTAATGTTAACTTAAACTAAGTTGCAATAGATAAAGTAGGTGTTGGATACATTCAACTGTTTTACGAACATTGCTATTCCCTATTCCCGTACTAGTGAATACTCTCAGCTATAACTCTTGATCTATTTCTGCATTAGTTCATTGAATAACCAGCATTACATCGCATGGCCTGTTATGTTATATCGTACATGTGCAAAGACGTGGAAAATTTTCAAAGGTGTGCGTGTAACTCTGTTTTTAACCGACTCGAAATATCAAAATACAATTATTATTTGTAAAAGGAAACGTATGTATCAGATATTGTTTTATGAAATTATATATTCCTGTTCTTATGTGATAGAATATTTATCTTCAAACGTTTCCAAATATTCCTCTTTAAGATGTTTGGAATGTTCAGGTGAATCTCATCCGTGTTGAAACCTACTTGTGTTGCAGCCCACAATCTCCACCCTCATCGCGATATCTCGATACCAGGACTGAGGTAGGAAGCGCACATAACGGGCATCAACTGGGTTGTCCAGTAAGTTCGTTACAGGAATGGTCATGTCAACATTGCCTAGGAATATCTGAAATTTGAATAAGAATATTTTCTGCTCTTTTTCATAGACAAATGATACTTTGGACAGCTCATCACTTCTTATGATTTTAGAGTACCCATCCATAAATATCAATTCAACAAATCAAACAAATTCATGGAAAGCGCTCCACCATATGAATTATTCAGCTTTGTGTCACGTCGAGGTATGTAAGTAAGAAATACAAATACCATTTCGGAGCCATTGTTGGCGGCATATGTCGACCAACGTATCCCACATGTACTGTACTGGACTTTGTATGATTTCACCCATTGAGGATATGGATTAGTCAGTCGACCCTGAATGATGGTTCCCGTGACTCGCTTTAGTTCCCATAAATCCACCTGAAAGGTAATAGTTGCAGTTTGGTATCCAAGGAATAGGATTAAACTATTGTTTGAAGGCGCGTCGTTATTGCTGAAGTTACCCCACATTGACGGGCTTCGATTTCGCAGATTTAGTGCTATATTCGCAATGGTCCAATGGCATGAAATCCCAGGAAAAACATTTACCACCATTTCTATTCACTACAGTTTGCACCACAGGGCAGTGTTGTTGCGAGGCGTAGTGCAGTTTAATTAGGCTCTGCTAATGAAGAAGAATGAAGAAAACTGATTTTCAAGTTTCTGATGCAAGTTTCTGTGATTAAATAACCTTACGAAGGTACTGACAGCAAGTTGTTAAAAGAGAGATCTACAGACGTTTGTGCCTACCTGTAGCCATTCCCCAATGGCATTGGTCTTGGCTACCCAGGCACCTCCACCAGTAATTCTGTTTAACCGCGCGCAGTAAGGCTCGAAACCAGAAGCGAACACCGATGATGCAGTGATCCTGCCATCAGGTATGGCACCAGATTCCATCCCAAGCAGACGTGGGCAGGGTGGGATGGGAACTGCAGCTGAAGGATCAAATACACGAAACAATTGACATCTAGTGTATACAAAATTTTAATGTTCAATTGCATTTACTGCCATTGCACATTTTGTATGTTTAACCATAATCAGACGAGGCAGGGGAGAGGGGGGGGGGGGGGCTTTTGAGGAATGCACCTTTGATATCCCATAATGCCGGAACGGCCACCAGATCTGCTGTTTCCTAAAATTTAGATGGCAACAATTTTTTTGGTGCTGCGATTTCAAACGAATGTTGACCGCGGCAATTTTTACGAAAGTCTCTACTTTCGGTTCTAATACTGTAATTTTAAGGTTTTCCTCCTGTACTACTGCTATTTTCTTACATAACCAAAACAAAATAGAAGACGTCATCGACCAGAATCTAAGATAGCATACCATATCTCAAGATCAAGTATAATAAGGTTATTATCCTCCCTTACAATTCATAACTGCCTTCTATGTTCTCATAGGAGTAAACAAATGTTTTAGTGTATTTTCATTGTCTATTGCGATTAAACATGTTTTTCATTCAAGTTTGCAGACCAAAGATGGCGGACTCCAGTTGGTATCTTAAATATGTATTACGTTTGATGTATAATTTTATGAAGTCATTTTGACGTCATTGATGTTGCTATCGACCTCAAAAGTTGTAGCAGCCATTTACATTCTGTTGTCTACACATGCTGTTGTGTTTTTCTAGAATACCTTAACATTGTTTTTAATTTATATTCATTTTCCTGGGTTCCAGCCTGTGTATTCAGTTGCTTTTGTTACATTCATTCATCTGAAATAACTCTGCTTCTGTATTTCAAGAGAAGCCGGCCTGGCAGAGGTAAATTGCTTCCCCGTTGCCGGCTCCTCTCAGAATGTTCCTTCTGGAAAGCTCAAAAACAAGTAAATAGAGGAATGGAGAAATAAACGTAAAATAACCACATAACTGACGTCATGTCACTTCATGATGACTTCAACTTTCTCACAATACTTTTCTTTAATTCTATGCTATTCATTTAGATTTAGGTTATCATATAATAGTTATCTAGGAGCTACATGAGTTACAAACGCTGGCCTCAAAAGCCCCCATCCCCTGGTCCAAGGTTGACCAAAATTTCCGGCCTAAATAAGGTTGAAATGTTAAAAAAGTTTAAGAGTATTTCATTTAGAAACCTACTTGTGTTGCAGCCTACAATCTCCACCCTCATTGCGATTTGACTATACCACGACTGAACAGCAAAACGCACATAACGAGCATCAACTGGGTTCTTCAGGAGGTTCGTGACAGGGATATTTCTGTCTACGTTGCCTGGAAAGACCTGAAAGGTAACGGATTTTTTTATGAGACTACCCTAGATCCTTTCTATTGCATAATCCATTAAGCTCGAGTCCCTGTCTGTAAAAACCAGAGCATAGGGTGGCCAAACTAAAAAAAAAATCGATTTTCCTTAAATTTTGTGTGGTGGTAGGGCCTTGGTCCAAACATACAAAAATGGCAAAGTTTTATATCTGCGGTCACCGGTTGCCATGGCAACGGCCATTTTTTAACTGGCGGATTTTCACCAAGGGAAGGCCTTAGTCGCGTCCAAAGTAGACCTTCTTTGGACTCCTGTAGCCCAACAAATTAACAGATATTTTATTGATTCTCGAATATGTTATTACCCATATTCTAATAAAAAAATTATATATAGTGATGCTCAAAATGTTTTCGTAGTGAGGTGCAGCAGATGTTGAAAAATGATGTGTTTTCGTGAATTTCCAAAATTGACAAAAATCCATTTTTTGACCATTTTTATTGACCATTAGCTTATTCACAGGCAAATTAATTTGCTTGATTTTTGGCACAGTTATAGTTTGAACCTTTGTATACATCATCTGTAAAAAAAGTTTGGGCCTCTTACGGAACGGACCGTGGTGACCCCGAGAGTAAACCAATATTTCCATTTCAAGAAAATCATAACCATAGTATTATTCCTGGAAAAAAGTCATAGCTTACCATAAGCTTTCATTTTATGTAGCAGAGAAACCTACCTATCACTTATAAAAGCAGGGTCGTTCGAGATTTTTTTTATAATTGCCTTTAAAATGATTTTATTGAGTTTTTTGTCATTTTAGACCAACAATGTATATTTTGGCCCCAGTACCCTGGTATTACAACCAAATGACCTGAAATTTGGTATAGGAATGCCCTGGACATGTACACACATGGGTTGATAACTGGTTTGCCATATGATAGAATAAAATGCTTAATTCTTTGACTTTTTATGCCATTTTTGGCCCAAAAAGTACATTTTTTGCCCATGAAACCCTGGTTTTACAACTAAATGACGTGGACACATGCGCACATAGATCTAATAATAATTTTGACATACTGTGAAACAAAAATGCTAAATTTTGTGATTTTTGGTGCTAAATTTTACAAAAAAAGTACATTTTTGGCACCTGTACCCTGCCTTTACAACTGGATGACCTAAAGTCGGCATAGCAATGCGCTGGACATATCTGCAGAGAAGTATGAGCGCAAGAAGGAAGGAAGGAAGGAAGAAGAGAAGGAAGGAAGACCTGATGCTACAGCCCCGCAGACTAACTATGCACAGCCTCATTACTCTAACGGGTACCTACTGGCTGTTCTACAAGGTGAGTACAAGGTGAATACAAGGTGAATATCTGCTGATAGATCCAATAACACGTTTGGCATACAATGCAACAAAATGCTTAATTTGTGATTTTTGACCATTTTTTTAACAAAAAAGTGCATTTTTGGCTTCTGTAACCTGGTTTTACAACCAAAAAAAATTTAGAAGACCTGAACTTTGGTATAGGAATGCTATGGACATATGTGCACATTTATTCAATAACACGTTTGTCATACAGTACAACAAAATGCTGAATTTTGTGATTTTTGCCATTTTTTAAAACCAAAAGTACATTTTTGGCCCCTGAACCCTGGTTTTCCAACTGAATAATCTGAAATTCGGTATGGGAGCGCCTTGGACATGGCTTGAATAACCCTTTTTGGCAATTTTTAAAACACGTCATCTGCTGCACCTCACTACAAAAACATTTTGAGTATAACTTTATATCACTTTTCTTACCAGAATATGGGTAATAACATACGGGAATCAATAGAATATCTCTTACTTTGTGGGGGTTACAGGAGTCCAAGGGAGTTCAGGAGGTCATTTACTTGTAAAGCCCAATAGGGCACAGGAGCCAAAAATGTACTTTGGGTAAAATAATGACCAAAAATTACAACATTAAGCGTTTTGTTGCACTGTATGCAAAAAAAAAGACTTTTTGGGTCAAAAAATGGCAAAAATCTCAAAATCATGCATTTTTTGTACTGTATGTAATACGTGTTATTGAATCCATGTGCGCATATGTTCAGTGCATTGCTATATCGAATTTCAGTTGTAAAGCCAAGGTACACGAACAAAAAATGTACTTTTTTTGTAAATAAAATAACCCAAAAATCACAAAGTTTAGCGTTTTGTTGCATAGCATACCAATAGTGTTATTGAATCCATGTGCGCATGTGTCCAGGGCATTCCTATACCAAATTTCAGGTAATTTGGTTGTAAAACCAGGGTACAGGGGCCAAAAATGTACTTTTTGGGCCAAAAATGGCAACAAACTCACAAAATTAAGCATTTTGTTCTATTGTATGCCAAACCAGTTATCAACCCATGTATGTACATGTCTAGGGCATTCCTATACCAAATTTCAGGTCATTTGGTTGTAATACCAGGGTACTGGGGCCAAAATATACATTTTTGGTCTAAACATGACAAAAGAACTCAATAAAATCATTTTAAAGGCAATTATAAAAAGTCTCGAACGACCCTGCTTTTATAAGTGATAGGTAAGTTTCTCTGCTACATAAGATGAAACTGAGATACATTTTTGGTAAGCTATGACTGTTTTCCAGGAATATTACTACGGCTATGATTTTCTTGAAATGGAAATATTGGTTTACTCTCGGGGTCACCACGGTCCGTTCCGTAAGAGGCCCAATTTTTTTTTTACATATGATGTATACAAAGGTTCAAACTATAACTGTGCCAAAAATCAAGCAAATTAATTTGCATGTGAATGAGCTAATGGTCAATAAAAATGGATTTTTGTCAATTTTGGAAATTCACGAAAACACATCATTTTTAAACATCTGCTGCACCTCACCACGAAAACATTTTGAGCATCACTATATATAATTTTTTTATTAGAATATGGGTAATATTATATGCGAGAATCAATAAAATATCTGTTAATTTGTGGGGGCTACAGAAGTCCAAAGAAGGTCTATTTTGGACGCGACTAAGGCCTTCCCTTGGTGAAAATCCGCCATTTTGAAAAATGGCCGTTGCCATGGCAACCGGTGACCGCAGATTTAAAACTTTGCCATTTTTGTATGTTTGGACCAAGGCCCTACCACCACACAAAATTTAAGGAAAATCGATTTTTTTTAGTTTGGCCAACTTTTTTTGATTTTGCTTGGTTTTTACAGACATCAGCTCTTAAACATCGTAGATATTGCAGAACCACTCTTCTAGATTTAATGTCCAAAAAACATTATGCTTTACATCAATCTGCTAAATCTTGACAAAGAAAACGTATATCTAGATTTCTTAAATACCATGTCTGAGCCTTCGCTGGAAGTACATGTCAACCAACTGATACGGTCTTTACTGTACTGGAGTCTGTATGACGTCACCCAGTCGGAAGAACCAACTTGCCGACCCTGAATGATGGTGCCCCAGACACGCTTCGTTTCCCCTAAATCCACCTGAAAGGCAAATAAAGGCAGAATACAAAAAGAAAAAGAGAAGAAGAAAAGCAAATCTTACTGTATCTCGAAGGCATTCCTACTATGTATGTTAAAATGAGGTCAATTTAATGGACGTCAATGTAGAAAACGAATGAAGTCATAAGCGAGAACATTGCATCATCGAACTTAGTTTTCGTGCCGACATTCAGGACCGTAAGGAAACCGAGGAGTAAAGTCCGCAACGTAAATAGTAAAACGGTTGTGCTTTAAGAACCTTAAATACATGTGATTTACCAACCTGATGAACGTATTTACAGGAAACTAAATTTACCTGTTGCGGGGTAATGTACAGAAGACGACTTATTGATGTTTATCAAGACGTGTGCCTACTTGTAACCACTGTCCGGCTGTGTTGTACGCAGGGATCCAGCCCCACCCTGTGTTTAACCGTGCTAGATAAGGGGCGTAATTGTCCGAGGATGCATAGATCGAGGATGCAGTGATGCTGTCATCAGGTATGGCACCTGACTCCATCCCGAGTAGATGTGGACAGGCTGGGACACTAGCGTCTGAGGGATCAAGTAGATGGATTTAGCGTGTCGTTTCCTATTTACAATACTAGTAAACATTTTTTGTATTGTGTCAATCGAAATTCAGTACTGTATTAGTCAAGTCACATAACCATCCTGAAACATCGGTCACACAGAAGGTTATTTGTATGGAAACACATTTTGTCTTGTACATCTCCATTTCTAACGCCAGGCTATGCTTATTGTTAAGAAAAGAAAACAATTGTATAGGCTGTATTGCATGCATAAGTATGCCATATTCGGGAGTGCATTTGACTGTGATTTGTACCAAGCAACTTCTAAAATTCGTTTATTCAGAAAAACAATCAGCATCGCAGTCAGTATAAATAGAAACTGAATATCACTGATTTTACAACTTGTGAATACAGAAATATATGTACAAACATTAAGAGCTGATGTCTGTAAAAACCAAGCAAAATCAAAAAAAGTTGGCCAAACTAAAAAAATCAATTTTCCTTAAATTTTGTGTGGTGGTAGGGCCTTGGTCCAAACCTACAAAAATGGCAAAGTTTTAGATCTGCGGTCACCGGTTGCCATGGCAACGGCCATTTTTCAAAATGGCGGATTTTCACCAAGGGAAGGCCTTAGTCGCATACAAAATAGACCTTCTTTGGACTCCTGTAGCCCCCACAAATTAACAGATATTTTATTGATTCTCACATATGTTATTACCCATACTTTAATAAGAAAAATGATATATAGTGATGCTCGAAATATTTTTGTAGTGAGGTGCAGCAGATGTTTAACACTTTATTAGTCGCAATAAAAAATGGGAAAACCCGGCGGCAATCATGCGGGATCGCCCGGTGACATTGTCCCATCTCCCGGCAACGCGGAATTGCTGTCCGTAAGTGCCAGCGGCGGTGTTGGGACCATGCCTCCCCGAAAGATGACCGAGCAAGTTGTGGTGGGTCCCGGGAGCTAGTGAGTTCATGGGCCGGCGAGAGCTGTGAAACTCCGGCGGCGATTATGCGGGGTCGCCCACCCGATGCTAGCCTTGCAATGTCCGTCACGGGCTCTAGATCGGGCGGCGAGAGCCGTGCTAAGTATGCCTCCAATGTTGGTCGGGCCCGTTGCCGATCAAGACCGCGGAGACACGCCGGCGGGGGCAGTGGCCGGCACGCAGAGCAAGGTCGCTCGGTAATGCCCGGCAGGCGGACTCACCGGTAAGGACTCCTCCAATCTTGATCGGGCCCGTTGCCGATCGAGAGCGCGGGGACTCGCCTGCGGGGGCAGTGGCCGGCACGCCGAGCAAGGCCGCTCGGTAATGCCCGGCAGGCGGGCTCGCTGGCAGAGACTCCTCCAATGTTGGTTGGTGCCGTTGATGACCGAGAGCTGTGGCGAAACGCATGCTTTAGCGGATGCCCAGGCCTCCAGGCGCCGAGGAGAAGCCCGTAAACTCTCCCGGTCGCGTAAGGCAGGTCCCCGGTCGCGTAAGACAGGTCCCAGTGACCGCTTTGGCGGGCCGGGTGTCGGTGCCAAAGGCCGGTTGGCGCCGATCGGGGTCGACCGGGTCGGGTCCGGACAGCCGGCGGTGATCAGGTCACCAGGCCCCGGCACCCACCCCGTGGAGCATTTTTCAAAAAAGTGCTTTACAGGGTGTCTGACCATGTCGTGGCTCGCTCAATCTACCTTGAGAGAGTGGTCGTTTTTTGACTAGCTCGGCTTTCCGCGGAGCCTGACGGGTTTCTGCCGGTGGCTGTCGAGTCCGGGATGGATCGGCAGTGACCGTGGGTGTGCGGGGAACATGCCCACGGAGAGAAAAGTCGGGATGGTCCGGTGACTTTTCCCTCTCCGGCGGTGCCAACGGGCTCTGCACCGGCCGAGCTGTCAGCCGTGGGCGGGCGGTTTGTGTCTCCGGCTCCAGCCGACTTCGATCGCGGTGGTGGAGTTCCCGGGCCGTCAAGGCACGAGAGAACGATGCTGTCGTGTCAGGTAGGTCCATGTGACCGCACTGGCAGACGAAGTAACGGCACACGGGGCCGGAGTGGACCGTACCGACCCTGACCGTGTTGCAGGCATGGCGTAATACATTAAGTATTGGCCATGTATTAGCTATGGTACGGCGGTAGTAGGACCCTGACGGGTTTCTGCCGGTGGCTGTCGAGTCCGGGATGGATCGACAGTGACCGTGGGTGTGCGGGGAACACGCCCACGGAGAGAAAAGTCGGGATGGTCCGGTGACTTTTCCCTCTCCGGCGGTGCCAACGGGCTCTGCACCGGCCGAGCTGTCAGCCGTGGGCGGGCGGTTTGTGTCTCCGGCTCCAGCCGACTTCGATCGCGGTGGTGGAGTTCCCGGGCCGTCAAGGCACGAGAGAACGATGCTGCCGTGTCAGGTAGGTCCATGTGACCGCACTGGCGGACGAAGTAACGGCACACGGGGCCGGAGTGGACCGTACCGACCCTGACCGTGTTGCAGGCATGGCGTAATACATTAAGTATTGGCCACGTATTAGCTATGGTACGGCGGTAGTAGGACCCTGACGGGTTTCTGCCGGTGGCTGTCGAGTCCGGGATGGATCGGCAGTGACCGTGGGTGTGCGGGTAACACGCCCACGGAGAGAAAAGTCGGGATGGTCCGGTGACTTTTCCCTCTCCGGCGGTGCCAACGGGCTCTGCACCGGCCGAGCTGTCAGCCGTGGGCGGGCGGTTTGTGTCTCCGGCCCCAGCCGACTTCGATCGCGGTGGTGGAGTTCCCGGGCCGTCAAGGCACGAGAGAACGATGCTGCCGTGTCAGGTAGGTCCATGTGACCGCACTGGCGGACGAAGTAACGGCACACGGGGCCGGAGTGGACCGTACCGGCTCTGACCGTGTTGCAGGCATGGCGTAATGCATTAAGTATTGGCTATGTAACCGAGACGGGCCTGCTTGGCCGGCGGGGGACTTTTAACCCGGCACCCGAGGCCCACCCCTCTCGGTGGGGCTCGCCGGCAAGAACTCCTCCAATGTTGGTCGGGCCCGTTGCCGACGGAGAGCCCTGGGGCACGCCGGCGGGGGCAGTGGCCGGCACGCTGAGCAAGGCCGCTCGGTAATGCCCGGCAGGCGGGCTCGCCGGTAAGGACTCCTCCAATGTTGGTCGGGCCCGTTGCCGACCAAGACCTCGGAGACACGCAGGCGGGGGCAGTGGCCGGCACGCCGAGCAAGGCCGCTCGGTAATACCCGGCAGGCGTTCCTCGCCGGTAAGGACTCCTCCAATGTTGGTCGGGCCCGTTGCCGACCAAGACCTCGGACACACGCCGGCGGGGGCAGTGGCCGGCACGCCGAGCAAGGCCGCTCGGTAATACCCGGCAGGCGTTCCTCGCCGGTAAGGACTCCTCCAATGTTGGTCGAGCCCGTTGCCGACCAAGACCTCGGACACACGCCGGCGGGGGCAGTGGCCGGCACGCCGAGCAAGGCCGCTCGGTAATGCCCGGTAGGCGGGCTCGCCGGCAAGAACTCCTCCAATGTTCGTCGGGCCCGAGGCCGACGGAGAGCCCTGGGGCACGCCGGCGGGGGCAGTGGCCGGCACGCTGAGCAAGGCCGCTCGGTAATGCCCGGCAGGCGGGCTCGCCGGCAAGAACTCCTCCAATGTTGGTCGGGCCCGTTGCCGACGGAGAGCCCTGGGGCACGCCAGCGGGGGCAGTGGCCGGCACGCCGAGCAAGGCCGCTCGGTAATGCCCGGTAGGCGGGCTCGCCGGTAAGAACTCCTCCAATGTTGGTCGGGCCCGTTGCCGACGGAGAGCCCGGGGGCACGCCAGCGGGGGCAGTGGCCGGCACGCCGAGCAAGGCCGCTCGGTAATGCCCGGCAGGCGGGCTCGCCGGCAAGAACTCCTCCAATGTTGGTCGGGCCCGTTGCCGACGGAGAGCCCTGGGGCACGCCGGCGGGGGCAGTGGCCGGCACGCCGAGCAAGGCTGCTCGGTAATGCCCGGTAGGCGGGCTCGCCGGTAAGAACTCCTCCAATGTTGGTCGGGCCCGTTGCCGACGGAGAGCCCGGGGGCACGCCGGCGGGGGCAGTGGCCGGCACGCTGAGCAAGGCCGCTCGGCAATGCCCGGCAGGCGGGCTCGCCGGTGGGGACTCCTCCGATCTTGGTCGGGGTCGACCGGGTCGGGTCCGGATAGCCAGCGGTGATCAGGTCACCAGGCTCCGGCACCCACCCCGTGGAGCGTTTTTCAAAAAAGTGCTTTACAGGGTGTCTGACCATGTTGTAGGTCGCTCAATCTACATTGAGAGAGTGGACGCTTTTTGACCTGTTCGGAGTCAGCCAGCCTTCCGCGGACCCTGACGGGTTTCTGCCGATGGCTGGCCAGTCCGGGACTGGTCGACAGGGACCGTGGCTGAGCGGGCAAGATTTCCGCACGGTGAAAAGACGGGCTTGCCCGGTGACTTTTCCCTGTTTGGCGGGTCCAACGGGCTTTGCACCGGGCAGCGGTGAAGCCTTGGGCGGGCGGTGTGTGACCTTTGCACCGCCCGACTGCAATCGTGTCAGAGGAAGCCCCGGGCTGGCCATGCGAGCGAGCACGATGCGGCGGTGGCAGGAAGGTCCCGCCGAGCCTCGAGGTGACGCCAAGGCACGGTTCCTTTGTACAGGCCTTGTTACATCGGATGCATGACCGGATGTCGGCCATAAGGGTGACCGGCAGCTCATGGCGGCGGAACGAGGTCGGCGGCGGTTGGAGGCGCCTCTCGCCGCCGATGACTACCTCGTAGCGGGCGCCGTGTCCACTACAGGCGGGCGCAGCGCGCTTTTTTCGGCCTTAGTTCGGCCTCCCGGTGCCGAGACCAAGCCCGAGACCGTGTCTCGGTGGTTTTTCAAAAAAGTGCTCTACAGGGTGTCTGACCATGTCGTGGGTCGCTCTGCCTACCTAGGTAGCGCGCGTAGTCCAGTGGTTAGCGGCCTTGCCTCTGGAACTAGAAGCCGTGGGTTCGATCCCGGCTGTGTCGTTCACCCGACATGCACGCTACCGGAAAGGGTTGCAGTCCTTAGGACAGGACGTTAAGCCGTGGTCCATTGTTCATGGTAGGGCGATTGATCTGTGAGCTGTTGTGGGATGTTGATTTGATTGCTCACGGACCAATAAGGAGGGGAATGTTCGTATGTTTTAGGAGATGGCAAGCGGGGACGACGAAGAGATAGAGGAGGACATTGAAATGTATCTCCGGGAAGCAGCGGTGGCTGAGAGAGCCGAGGCGGCCGGGGCGAATGGAACTGTTGGGCAGAATATCGCTGGGGAGGTCGACAGCGACGACAGCGACGATTTTGACTTGTATTCCGTCACGAAGCAGGTCAGAGGTGCCCGAGTCGGGGAGTTTTCACGACGGAACAAAGCGAGGGGTCGAGCTGAACGGCCGTGGGCATCCGTCAGTGCCGGTGAGGTTCATCCGTACAAGCCCCAGAAATTCAGGGCACCCGGGCCCGTCGGCCCGAGGCGAGCCGAGGACAACCGGAATGAACTGTCTTTCTTTCTGGAGGTGTTGGACCAGTATCTTATCCGGTATATCGTGCGTTGCACCAATAGGTACGCCCGGCAGAGGCGAAGGGTATTCCGCAAAGAAAGGCGCTCGCGTTGGTCACCAACCTCGACCACCGAGCTGAAAGCCTTTTTGGGCTGCATGATATGCGCCGGCTACACGTACCAACCGAGACTCGATTTGTACTGGTCTGATGACGATGACGTTGGGTGTACGCTGATGAAAAGGACTTTTCCTTCTCATCGTTTTCGTCAAATCTTGCGGTACCTTCACTACTCCCCCGAAGGGTTCTGTCCTCCTGGCAGCGAGCGTCTGAAGAGTTTTAAAGCAAGGGAGAAGTTGGACCGAGTTATGAAGGTACGCAAAGTTATGGAGAGGGTCAGTCGGAATAGTTGCCGTGCCCGCCATGTCGGCGAGCATCTCGTAGTTGACGAAGCGACAGTAGCGTTTAGGGGAAGGCACAGTCTTCGGCGCTACAACCCTTCGAAGCCGACAAAGTATGGATACTGTCTCCGAGCTCTGGCTGAGACAGACGGCTACATATTGTCCGACGAAGTGTGTGGAGGGCGTGCGGACCCAGAGGACATGTCGCCGGACGAAAGATGCATGCACGGCATTGGTGACGAATATGTCAGCCCTCTTGATCTGAAGCCCGCCCGAGTCGTCAATAGACTGACGATGCCATTTCAGGGATGCTACCGCACCGTTTATTGCGATTCCTACTACACAGGAGTCCAACTGGCAGATTACCTTTTCACCAAAGACACTTAAAATTGATTTTTTGAGTTTGGCCACCCTATGCTTGGTTTTTACAGACAGGGACTCTTAATAAACAATTACAAAACATAACGCAGAAACACCTAAAACAAAGTTGTACGTAATGCCTTACAGAGAACACCGAAGTAAGGACAGGAACGCCATACACACTAAGTAACATTAAGAGGATTCGTTATACAAGCGGATGGCCTGGTGTAGAAATGGCCTTCTCAGTCTCTGTGTCCGGGCAGCTGGCACAGTAAGTGCAGTGGCGTTTCTAAGAGTCCTCCCAGTGACCGTAGTTCTGGCCGGCGGCACCAGGTCATGGAGGGGGTGACCCTCGTCCAGCATATCCCTCAGTAGCTTCACTGCCGCAACCTCTCGCCGTTCTTTCAGCGTCGGCAGAGTAGGCACCTCTCGTCTTCCCCCCAAGGAGACGATACGGAGTGCTCTCCGTTGTACTCTTTCAATTTGTCTCTCCTGCTCCTTATTACACCCTACTAGTAGTACGTGCCCATATTCGAGCACAGGTCTGATAAGTGTGATGTACACCTGGACCAAATCCATGACACTAGTGCCCTGTTTAGTAAGGAGCCTAAGATAGTGAAGCCTACGAGAGGCCTTCGTGACCATGGATGTCACTTGGTTATTAAACGTCAAGTACCTATCCAATATAAATCCCAAACCCTTGGCCTGTTCAACCCATGGTACCTGTTGTCCCCCTAAGATAATCTCTGGTGGGACAGGAACTGATCTGTTAAAACATATTTGCATTAGCTGACTTTTGCCTCCATTTAAAATCATCTTGTTGTCGCTAGCCCATACATCCAGCTGAGTCGCTTCCTCCTCCACTGCCCTGTCGCTGTTTGCCACAGCCACATGGAGAGATCGCGACAAGCTGACGTGGTCAGCATAGCCAACATTTAGTGTGGAACTATACACTGGTGACCTAGTGCTCATAAAGAGCAAAAATAAGTAGGGTGAAAGAACACCCCCCCCCCCTGTGGGACTCCTGATGTTAAAGAGTGCCAGGTGCTGAAAATGGCATGTAAACCCTTTTAGGGGGCGCTAGAGGGGGTCGAGACCGAGAGGTTGCGGGTTCGAATCCAGCTGCCGTGTCACCGATCTTGTGCGCTTGGGAAAGGCAATTTACACGACTTTCCTCACTTAACTCAGCTGTAAATGAGTATCTAGCTGCGGCTAGTGGCATTGTGTGGCCTTGGTGGTGCTTTGTGGCCGAGACAGGCCTTAGGGGCATGTTCGGGCATGAGCGGCACCCGCCATGGCACACGACTCGTGGGTAGGAGGAACCCCTTACATCCTTGGTCGGAAGTCCTCCTAGGAGATGGATACTCCAAACAAGAAACCTGCATCTGCTGGAGCCGCCTCACACGTTGCATACAGTTGCCCTTGTGAAACTTGGCTCGAGTAGACGAGAGCGTGGAGAAGGAATTGCACACCCCTCCTTCACCATAAAAAGTCACGTGCAGGTCAGGTAAGCAGGCAAAATGCCTGTCTGCCTTCTCATCTGTCCAATCGACAGGAGAACCACAAAGAGGGGGTCGAGGAGGGTAGACTTCAATGATGTTGAAAAAAAGTAAGATTTCTGTTGTCAATAAAAAATATAGTGGCGTCATACATAGTTAAGATACCAGTGGGGCCCAGCATCTTGTGTCCGACAACTTTAAAATGACAACTTTAATATTCAAATTACATTTCAGCAAACAGTAACTATATAAAAAAATATCAAAACGTTCATATGAAGGCTTTTTCATGAAAAAAACTTGTTAGTTGATCTGGTAATATTGTCCGCCATCTGCGACCTTGGCCGATGACGTCAGCTCAAATTAGAATAATTTATGCACATCTAGTTGTGAAAGATATGACATAATTTTTATTTATGTGATAAAATGCCAGTTATATAGTAATAAAACCTGAAAATACATTGTTAGAAAAGAAATACCGATTTTCGCCATAATACAGGAGTTTTGGAGACAATCGCTAATTTCGATCTAACAATGTATTTTTGACGTTTATTTGCTATATTATTTTCTTGCATAAATAAAATCGTATGTTATTTCTCTTTCTTTGTAGCTTACCGTGAAGTTTTCGGGCTATACCCTTTTTCCACGGCCAAGGTCAATGCAATCAAATTGATGATGTCACAATAAAGTCATATCACATAATGATAGCGTCAAATTTCTTAAAATCTTCAAATATTACGTCTACGCCATTCGCAAAATTTAGTGACCATATGATAAGTCGTTTAAGATTTATAGGAGTTAGAAGGGGCGGGCCTCAAAAGAACCCCCACTCGGTCCCGGATTGACCAAAAAGCCCTGTCTGAATAGAGTAATCATTACATATGCCAACATGGTGTACACCTACCGCTGTTACAGCCCACTATCTCCACCCTCATGGCGATGTTCCTACCCCAGGACTGGACCACGAAACGCACATAACGGGCATCAACTGGATTGTCCAGTAGGTTCGTGACAGGGGTACTCCCGTCGTCGTTGCCTGGAAACACCTTAAAGTTAAATGAAAAAATTCATTTAGATAAAGAAATGGATGGTCTAATAATGATGAAAATCGAAAGACAAATCACATTTATTGTTTTGATTAATCAAAAACTATACCATATAGACAACAAAAGTACTGAATATTGGAATGACTGACAACTTTTACATTCCCTGGTGTACACTATATCAACCTTTATCAACTGATAAGGACAAATGATTACATATCATATCATAAAATGGAAATTTCACATAAAAACATTTTGATTTTCAAGATACCATTTCTAAGCCATCGCTTGTTGCACAAGTCATCCAACTAATTCGATCTTTGCTGTACTGGACCAAGTACGACTTCACAAAATCGTTGTTATTGCCAGGCCGGCCCTGGATGATGGTACCCGTCACGAGCTTTATTTCCCCTAAGTCCACCTGAAAGGCAACACGTACTTAAACTTTAAACTTTATCTGTGTTGTTTTAAGTCATTCTGAATCAGAGTCAGTCTGTAAATTCCGACACAAAAAATGAACTTGCGCAAAGTCAACTCCTGGCTCTATAAATGAAGGGGAGACCTATTTAGTTCTGTGTCCAGAATTTTTACTTTGTCCAGTATCACTGAATATCTAGCCGCTTCACAGAGACGGGGGCATCATAGACTCTCTGTATAACGTGGCATCCAATGCTATCTGCATTACATGACGTCGTAGCAGCGGTACCCAATTTCGTCGATAAATGCCGGAGTCGACTAGTCGAAAACGTGGGTTTATTTTGGGGAGAAAAGCAAGTATAACAGGTAGATTATGAAGATGTATACCTACCTGCAGCCACTGCCCGATGATGTTGAATTCGGGTATCCAGGAATTTCCACCACCAATTACATTCAACCTTGCTCGGTAAGGGTCGAAATGAGGACTTTCTGAATACCGGAACGTGGACGCAATGACGCTGCCATCAGGTATGGCACCAGATTCCATCCCCAGAGGATGGCCACAGGCTGGGTAGAAACGACAATTAAAACTATGTCAATGTCAGTTTTGACACCTTTCTAACGTCTTCAGCTAAAATGAAAACCCAAAAGAAAGAAAAGGTCTTACAATATGTTATAATTCACGGAAAACAGGAATGTAATGAAAGTTATATTCAACCTCAGGTGATGTTACGATTGTTAACGCACTGCGTTAATGTGAAACTTGTCATTTAATCTTTTATGTCAAAAACAGTAGTATGTAGCATGATTGCTAAAATTCTCAGTCTGACTAACTGGTTAAGGTCTGTTTTATTTCAAAATCACTTTGGAATTTTTTGTCAATTGCACACAGCGTACAGCGTTCTGTATCAGTAATGTGCGAAATATGGTCTACGTAAATAATGACAACTTCGCGCATTGCCTTTTTCTGAAATACATGCTAGTTAACTTACCTCCTTCAAAAATGAAGGTATTGTTTTGACGTGTCTGTATGCGTGTTTGTGTTTCCAAATATTTCCGGCAGCAAAACTTTAGAACCTCTGGTTGGGTTGTAATGATATTTGGCATGTGGAGAGTGGTTGGGAAGACGAAGGTCAAGCTTTTGGGCCCCCTGGTGTGTGACTTTGATACTGAAGCAAAACCTCCGGCTTTTGTGTTTTTTTGTCCCGTAAATGCTATAGTAGTGACATTTCACTGCCGAATAGATTTTGCTTGAATGAAAACAGTTCTGTAGGATTGTACCCCCTATTAATTTGCTCCAAAATTACAGTGGCATTTATGTACAAAAACTAGGACAATTAAGCAAAGAAACGACTGATTTCCCTGATTTTCTGTATGTATGCAGCTACTTTAGAAAGATTTAGATAATGACAGGTATATTGAAATTAGGGCTTAATGTACCTACTTGCGACATGTTGGTTATACACCACGATGCATAGATTATGTAAATGTGTAAGTCACTTGCATAATTCTTGATGAATGTAACATGGGATTTTGCCAAACGAAAGGACTTCACGTGGAAGATATGTATTTTAGGTGAAGAGGACAATTAAGAATGAAATACATTGTGCTAGCTACAGCCTTATTTGCATCATTAATGAGTAGAGGTGAAACAATGAATCTACAAAGTCTCTTCATATTAATTAGAGGTATGAGGTCTACGAACTCTTGTTTTTCTGCAGGATTGGAGTGACTAGACAAAACACTACTATGTTGCCTACAAAAATATCTATATTGAATAGGAGCTTCGAAATTTGTTCTTATATATATGTTGTTTTACGTCATACCTTGGCAGAAAAAATCCGACTCAGTCCATGACCCGTTTGCGGTGCATGTCCTTGTTATGGTGTCGCCGGAAGTGACGTGATATCCCGGGGAACATGGGTAAGTGCAGTTCTCCCCCATCAGATAAGGACAGTCGCACACGGGCCCAGTAGTGTTGGCTTGGGTCGGTGGGTCAACACACACTCCGGGAAATCCATCTGAAGTTTGAACAGAAAAGGTGCGTCAGAATTTTTTCCCTGATTATCCAGGATTGTCTTTAGTATTGGTCTTTCTGTTTACTGATTGGAATTTGGAGGCAAACTGATGTCCCAAATAACTATGTGCAACTTTTCCGATCCTGTCTTGATGAATTATGGACACCATTCAAAGTGAAACTGCATCTTGATAGACAAATGTACACTTAATCAGTTAAAAATTGCTAACAAAAGACATAGATATACTTATTTTAAATATATTTACTTTGTCTCAAAATTGTTCTTCCTTATTGTATCTAGCTCTTGTTCCTTAGTTTGACAATTCTTGCAAGATTCAACGTAAAAATAGTAGTGTGGTTACCATAAAATAAGTTACGTTCCATTACCTCGAGTACAGTGGAACATGAAGTCTCCAGGTACATCCCAAGTGCCAAAGCCCACCCTACCGATGTCAGTAACAGGATGAGGATCTGTCCAGTTCATGAAGGGTTCCACCTCTCCAGCCCTGCCCACACCAACACTTCCGCCTTTTGACCAGCAGATCCAGAACCTTCGGAACTCTTCACTCGATGTGATATCTAAACATTTCAAAACATAACAAAAATATTATAAAATTCAAACAACGAAAGTATGAGTCTGCCAAATACAATCACCATAGAAAAAGACCAGTTTACCCGTTGAATGATTGCTTGCAACGTAGACTTGACCTTCGTCCTTTGTATTTCTGGCTATCCGGGACTGTCCAGATCTGAGCTCCACACGATACCCGTCCTGATTCTCCGTCGTGTTGTCCCCCCACCGGTAGAGGTAGATGAGGCCGGACCCACTACCGCTGGTGTTGACCTTGACCTCGAAGATGAAGGGCGAGCTATACACATCGACAAGGTCCCAAGTCAGAGTTCCATTTTCTACGTGCTTTGTGGCTGAACAAAATGCTGGGGAGGGATGCCGGGAAAAAGAACGTTCGATAACATTAAACATAAATTTCAAGATTTGAATGAGACGACAAGTGTTTTAGTGCTTTTGCTAAGATATCTTTACCATTAGAAAAGCAGGTGTTGGATGAAACATAGGCTGTAGGCCTCTAAAGGTTTGTCTCGGAAAATCGACGAAAGCTGGTGCCGAAAGCTGGTGCCGAAAGCTGGTGCCTATAGCGGGCACCTTCGAAGGCACAAAGTAAAGGGTGGTGGAAAATATTCAATTGCGCTATAATGGGATAATGTGACGGGGATTTTCTGGATTGGCCGTACACGGCGCAGCGCCGTGGGTTGGTTCGCGTTTTTGTGTTGCCCATTGCCCATGAATGAATACGATGAGATCATACTATTTATATTAACTGCATTCGTCTATAATTACTTACCCTAATCCCAGTAACCATCCTTACATATCAGTCACATGGCTGCTTTATTCTATGGAAATACCTGTCTACTCTTACAGCTACTCATGTAACTCTGACTACGTGCTGCTCTGTCTGATCCCATCCTTACGTAATGAGACGTTTATCTTTTTTTGCATTATTAATTGAATATCAAAATTAATAAGTTGAAACTCGAGGATGTAAGAAATGATTAGGAACATCACAATCGGATTAAAACCTACTTGTGTTGACTTGACTTGTGTTACAGCCAACAATCTCTGCCCTCATGGCGATTTGACCATGCCAGGACTGAGGCAGGAAACGCACATAACGGGCATAAACTGGTGTGTCCAGTAGGTTTGTGACCGGGAGGCTCCAGTCCACATTGCCTGGGAAGACCTGAAAGATAAAAATGTAATTGAGATAACCTTGTATTTGGCATTAAGATAAATAGCCTTCCTACTACTTGATTTGGCAATAATATTTCTTCCTGACATATGTTTCTGGATAATGTAGCTTCTAGACCATTCTTTTTGGAAAATCTTTTTTCCTTGTGCGCTTTTGAATAATTTGTCTTGAGGTCATAATAGAAGTCTTTAGCCATTTTAAGCACGAATAAAATCGCAAGATGATGATGATGAAATCGCATGGATCAAAGGTCGCTCTGCGTAGTGTGCTATATAATAAGTTAAGTCGAAATGTATACTTTTTGTCAGTTCGTACACAATATTTTGTTTAGTCTATAAATACGAAAACGGACATCTTGAAGTTTCAGATACCATTTCAGATCCATTGTTTCCGGCATATGTCGTCCAAGGAATCCCGTATGCACTGTACTGGAGTTTGTATGACGTCACCCATTGGGGGAATTTATAAAGCCGACCCTGAATGATGGTGCCCATGACGAGAATCATTTTTCCTAAATCAACCTGGAAGGTAAAAGTTGTTTTGCGTGCTAAGACGTAGGAACCAAGAAGAGCAGGTCTAATTATCTCTTAAAGACATTTGATGTATGCTGATTACAGGCCACATTGATAAAAACTAAATTTCTCAAAACACCATGATCTGAAAAATATTTTTGGTCAAATCAGGCTCCCCCGACGAACGCAACTAAGGAGTTACTGAAACATCGGGCAGGTAAATCTTCTCCACGCAGCAATGTAATTAATGACTTAGATATTCCATGTAGACCTATGTTACGAAATTATGAGTGGTTAAGAGGAACCAAAATTAACAAAAAGGTTTATAATTTTTTAATGGAAAAAAACAATTTAAATGATTATCCAAGAAATACAATGTCACATTGGGAAGATGATCTAAATGCAATAATACCATGGAAGAAAGTGTTCCTCTTAACTTACAAAATCACCATAGATCCCCCTACAAGAAGTTTTCAATTAAAATTGCTACACAAATTTCTTGCCACAAACAGAATGTTAAATATCTGGAAAATAAAAGCCTCTCCAATGTGCTCCCTGTGTGGAGAAGAAGAAGAAACAGCAAAACACCTCTTTTGGAACTGTACAAAAGTATTCTTATTTTGGAAGAGTGTACAGAAGTGGTTCAATCACAGTACAGGACTCCATTTAAATGTGGACGATCCATTAAACATTCTGTTGGGGGATCTTAGGGAAGAAGCACCCGTCATATCAAACCTCATTGTTTTACTGGGTAAAGTCTACATTTTCAAAAATCGCTATTCTTCAGCTATATCAATTAAAGGTTTTGTCTCTTTTGTCATGTATTTTAGATCAATAGAAGAAAATGTATCTAAGAGAAAAAATAAGTTAGCCATTCACAGTAGAAAATGGAGAGAACTAGAAAAGGTATATTGTTAATACCGTTATTAGCATGTTATATAGGTCTAGTATGCGTGTGTGTGTGTACTCATTCGTTGTTTTGTGTAATGTTAATGTATTTCAGTTGTTTAATGTACTGTATTTTTGAATCTTGAATAAAGATTGAAAAAAAAAATCTTCTCCACGCTTGTGTTGTAAGGACAACAAGTCCTCACCTGATGAACATATTAAATAAAACCCGATTAAGATATTAATTAAAAAACAGTCATTTCCAGGGAGAATCTGCTTAATTACTAGTTGTTGAAGAAAATTGATGCCTACCTGTAGCCATTGTCCGACGGTGTTGTACTTTGCTACCCAGCCGCCTCCGCCGTTTAGCCTCCCTCGGTAAGGCTCGACATTAACTACATGAGAGACCGAAGATGCAGTGATGCTGTCATCTGGTATCGCACCAGATTCCATCCCAAGCAGATGTGGACAGGCTTGATGGACTGCAGCTGGAGAATTAAGAAGGCAGTGGAGTTTTATATTTTTTAAATATTTATTTCTGTATTAGCCAAGTACATAATTCCCCATTTGTGTAACATTTACACGACTGGGTACATTGTATGTTACCTACTTAAAGCTTTCTCCTTCTATAGCTGCGCATCTAAACCTGGGCTTTGTCAAAGCGACACGACCAATTTTAACAAGACAAAGGCTGTTGACGAAAATACATGTAGGTGTCAATGACACTTTAGAGCAGGCTAGGTGTCAATTGGTATCCTTACATCGTGAAATGGTTCACTTTGATTTGTCCCATTCTACAGTGGTTATGGACACAATGTCAATTCAAAAATCCACATAGATGTGTTGGGAATGCTTAGAGATGTGTCAACCGTGTTGAAACCTACTTGTGTTACAGCCCAATATCTCTACCCTCATGGCGATGTGACCACCATACCAGGACTGAACCACGAAACGCACATAACGGGCATCAACTGGCCTGTCCAGTAGGTTAGTTACATGGGTGCTCCTGTCCACGTTGCCTGGAAAGACCTGAAATGTAAAATCTTAATGTTTTCTACACTTTTGCATACTTTTTTTGCTCCAGACACTCATCTTTTCAATATCCGTGCATTCTGTATGGAGCCAACAACACCAACGGCACAAGGTGCTAAATTAGTGGTTTAATCTACCCTATTGGTACACACATTGATAAGGCAAAAGTTAACGAGTTTCTTTGTGGCGTCCCATTTAAAACTTGATATCTTAACGTTTCTCATACCATTTCTGATCCATCGCTGCTGGAAAATGTCGTCCAACTAATCCGGTCTGTACTGTACTGGAGCTTATATGACGTCACCCAATGATCGTAAGAGTGGCGACCCTGGATGATGGTGCCCGAGACGCGCTTCATTTCCCCTAAATCCACCTGAAAGGCAGTGTTATTTTTTCTCAAGAAGAGCAGATATGTTGACCACAGCTAGAGATACTTACTTTTAAATCAAATATTCTCAATGCAAGAAATCCATGAAGTCCCAAACTAAGATACCCCAACCTTAAACATCACCCACATTTGGGACCATAGGTTTGAGCAAGAAGTACGCTTATCCAGGCCCTAAAGAAGGTCATCTACTTCTTTTTAATCTAGTGCTGTAAGAGATATAAATCTCTATGATTTAATCAATCAACCTCAAGATCGTATTGTCGAAAGATACTCGACTTTCCAACAAGGAGATAAGATAAATAACACAGCTGTTGAGTTATTTAAATGCTTGCCTACCTGCAACCACTGTCCGATTGTGCTGTACTTGGGTAACCAGGCGCCTCCGAAAGCAACTCCGTTCAAACGCCCGCGGTAAGGGTCGAATGCAGGACTATCTCGGATCGAGGACGCAGTGATGCTTCTATCAGGTATGGTACCTGATCCCATTCCAAGAGGATCACTACAGGCTGGGAGAACATCACAGGATAGGACAATAAAGACAAACGTTTAAGAAAACACGCAAGAGAGAGACATGTTGATAGATATAACATGCATTGCCAAGACCATGGTATCGCCATTCATTGAAACTGAAAATTAAAATCGAACAGGAAGATCATTTAAGATTAGGCCACTTGAACATAAACTCCTATACGTTGAACCACATCTGCAACTTTCGTCTCTGGGGACAAAGTAAATCTTAATGGCCATACGATACCATGAACTTTCGAAAACTTACAATACATTACTCTGATATGTGAAAAATACCTAATTTTACAATATCGTGAATGAATTAAACTGTGATGGAATAATCAAGAACACAAAGAGTTATTATTTCTTGACTTATTTTTGAATGTCGCGACGTCGATAGAATAGCATTTTAGTTTTTCTTGTTCTTTACCTGTGCATTTAGATTATGGAAGTCTTATTTTCGATACATCAAAATGTTTCATTATATCATAATTTACGATAATACCGTGGCATTAGTTATTCTTATGTTGTTCTCTTTAAAATTCGTACCTTCACAGAAAAGATCGGGTTCTGTCCAAGACCCATTTGTCTCGCATGTCCTGATTATGACGTCATGGGGAATGACGTGATATCCCGGGGCACACGGATAGGTGCAGTTCTCTCCCGACAGATGGGGAGAGTCGCACACGGGCCCGGTAGTGTTGGCTTGTGTTGGTGGGTCAACACACTCGGCTGTAGGTCCAACAGAAGAGAAGAAAAATTCCGTGCAATTACCAAAGTAAGTGTGATGTATGAAAAAAAAGAGTCGGAAAATATACTAGCACCTTTATCCGAGTTAAGTATAACCATCAAGGTAGCTCCTTTCTAAAGAAAACATTAGCAAAGGGAGTGATCGTTCCCTTTTAAAATGATCGTCACTACATTCGCAGGTTGACAGGGATTATGACTAAATCTAAAGGACGAGGATACAGTGATGGTAGCATCAGACATGTCCATCCCAAGATTCCATCCCAAATGGATGTTGACAGGCTTTGAGGACTGGGTGGACTTCGTGACTTTAACTCAACTTCAGCTGATGAATCACACAGTTACAACATTGACAAAGAAAGATACTTTCCCAGTTTATCATGCCCGTAACTATGATTGTCCAGATATTATGACTTACCATGTAACTATGATTGTCCAGATATTATGACTTACCATTCGGCTGCTTACATTTTGAAAATATGTATACGTTCCACTTGAATATGTCAAGCAACGCATGATTATCAAGTGCTGACGTATTTGCCTCCGATCCATGTTCGTCGCAGAGTTAGCACAGGATTGCCGTCAGCCAATCAGTAACTCCCATCAACTTTTTAGACGAAAGGTAAACCAGCCAACCACGTTGCTTCTTGACCGTGATTGGCTGATAATCATTACTAATCACGGATGACCAGCACCCTCACAACGAGAAACGTAGAGCGCGGATGGGGAAAGATACATTCCTCAAATGTGACTAATAACTACGTATCTTCCCTAGTATCATTACTTGATAACAATACAAGAATTAGGCCCAGCTTACATACATGGTACAATTTACCTACGACAGAATAGCCCGTAAATCGTACAATGATCGCGGTAGACATCAGGTAAAGCGTAGAAAAATTAGCAATCGCCAGGCGTCCTGCGATGTTGAAAATGTTTTCAACATTATACTATTTTCTCTTGAGAATAGTATACGTTTTGCGCTTTCAACCGGACAAATGTAGACTTAGCTGTTGACTACCATGCTGAAATGTTCTCCAGCTGTCGAAAAGCTTATCTCGGGGAGTTTCTGGCCAATAATGATCAAGGTGCCTCGATGACGACGTGATTGGCAAATGACGGCTGTTCAGCGCTGACGCAGCGAAAAGTGCAGATCACGGGCCTGTTCGGCACGGCCATTGCTTGACGTATACAAGGAGCGAGCCCGACATACGACTATGTATCACATATCCCTATGTGTCTATTTACTGTGTACGTTTATTGTATCGACATTTGCGTATGTAGATTACAAAACAATAATGATTGCCCCTCACCAAATGAGATTCCTCGGAAGTTTAGCTCTCTAAGCCATGGCTGCCATCGCGAGTAGGTTTTAGTGATCAGGAACCTCCAGTACCGAGCTGTTTCCCTGAACCCGCCAAACTCCTGCCGCCTGTCCGTCCCTCCCTGCACGTTAGTAACGGACACGACGTCCTCCCAGTCGTACGGACTCCCTACCTGCGACTTTTGAAGCGTGAAGGCTGCGATGTCATGGGCGGTATCTCCATAGTTGTTGACTGCGATGCCGGTCAGAATTTGCGCTGTGAAGTCCAGTACGATGTACCAAGGAACCGATGAACCAAGGTCCCGACCTGGAGGATTCCAGTAGGTCCCAATGTTTCCATCCAGGGCTTTTTCGGCATCATATGACACTCCGTTGTTGACATACGGTGGTCCAGTGGAGTGACGAACCCATGACGAATCTTGTACCAGCCATTCAAATACACCTGTGGAATTGGACGTAGAATCATTCAGCCAGCTTTATCGGGACAAGGAATTCGAACGTACACATAGAAAATAACCACCTGTGCAATGATACAGTAATGTGCGACACGTTTTTGTATTCGCGGATTATCAACAAAATTGGGACTGGCATAGCGCGCACTCAAGTACACCTTACCAGCGAAACTAAACCTCGGTTGTCATGGTGGGGACAACAACATGTAGTAGCAGATATAGATGGAATAAAAGCACTTACAGAAGTTACAAACATTACTTGTTATATAAAAAATGAATATGATCAGCCTACATAAAGACCACAACATCCTTATCGAGAAGAGAAGTGCCGAATTGCACAAGTAGATAACAACAAAAAAACATGCTTCATCCTCAGTCTGAGGTTCGACCGCCTTAACGTTTACCTTATCATTCTAGACTGAATATCGCAAGTAGTAAATGAAAATGCTAGTAGATACATCCCATCTAGGATGAAACCTACTGGTGTTGCAGACTAGAATCTCCACTTTCATAGCGATGGCATTATGCCAGGACTGGACCACGAATCGCACATAACGGGCATCAACTGGGTTGTCCAGGAGGTTCATTACCGGGATGTCCTGGTCAGTGTTCCCTGGAAAGATCTGGAAGATAAACGGTTATTTAGACATTTTCTACTATTAAGGTGCGTAAGCACGCCGACTATCTACCTACCTACTTACTATTCTGTATAGTAAATGATACAACAAACAATAGTAAAGTAGCTTATTATCAATTCAAAATGTAATTTATGATGTGGTGAGAAATGGGATAACTTTCGAAGGGGTTGATGGATTACTTTTATTTGGTATATCCGGATATGAAAGTAGCTTGGGAACAGATGTTTACAGTAGAATGCATATCATGCAAAATAGGACTATGTTTGCACAATCAATAACTAAATTGCATCATTTTCAATATTCTCATGCATATGTTCTGGATGCTTGAATTGTAGATATTTTTCAGTTGAGAACAGTATAGGTTTGTGCCTCATATACATATATAGTAAATTTCTAAACTGAAGGGGTGATTTTTTAGGATTTTTCAACTGAAGAGAAATCTCTTTCGGCTTGTATGTCAATTAGACTAAGATGTACATGCAAAGTATGAAATTATTACTATATTTGCAGAAATATTCATTAAAAAATTCTATATTTTCAGCGTTCTCCATGACAGGACATTAATTATGTAACACATGTATTTGATGGCCCGTGTAACATAAACATTATATGAAACATGCAAATAAGGGGCTAATTTTGATAACTGATTAGAGATGATGTATCGATACTTGTGAGGTTGACATTACCAAGGATGAATTATGTATTAGTGAAATTGAATTATGTATTAGTGAATTTGAAATTTACAAACGCGCTAGATATTCCCTAGAGATAGTCAGCTAAACTATAGTATTCAAAATTACCATTTCTGAGCCGTCCCTCGCAGTATATGTCTTCCAACTAGTTCCATCTGTACTGTACAGGAGTTTGTATGATGTCACCCACTGGTCTTCGCTGTGGCGACCCTGAATGACGCTGCCGGTGATGAGCGTCGTTTCCTCCAATTCAACCTGAAAATTAAGCGTTTTGTGTTACTAAATGCAAAATGAGAAGCAACTATCGGGTCACACTGCAAAGAAGGTTGTGTTGTAAGGACCCCAATTCATTGTAATTCACCTACCTGATAAAACGGTTATTGACACAATAATAGTCATGTTATATATCCAGATAAATATCAACAGGCAAGGCCCAGCATGCACATAAGGGGCCTTGGACCGAAGTACTTTCAACCAAGTCACTGACTTACTTTTTGTATCAGCACACCAGACCAAATAGAAATAAAGTAGGAAATTAGAATAAAGTCAGTCTGCTCATAACAGTGTTCCTGGTCGTCAATCGTAGTCAACAGAGCAGTACATCGAGTCAGGGAACAAAACACAACAAGTCACTTTTTGATTCAAGATTGTTAAGGTTTCGAACATGTATGCCTACCTGCAGCCATTGTCCGATAGTGTTGTGCTCGGCTATCCAGCCACCTATACCAGCAACTCCGTTTAACCGCCCGCGGTAAGGCTCGACATTAGGGCCCAAGAACGAGGATGCCGTGATGCTGTCATCAGGTATGGCACCTGATCCCATTCCAAGAGGATCACTACATGCTAAGAGGACAAGGAAAACTACGTTTAAGTTGCCGCCCTTGGAAAGTCACTAGCTAAATGGAACACCCAGGAAACGAAGGGATGCATTGAAAAGACCGAAAGATCATTAAAAGTAAATAAAGAAATCAAGCTCATGTCCAGTGCTGACACGACCCACCAGTACAGTTGTGGTCGTCTCCTCCCAAAACGAACCCTTCACCACATAAACAGTTGTAACTTTCCAAAGTGTTGGTGCAGTTATGCCTACAACCGCCGTTGTGTTTGAGGCACTCGTCAAGATCTAAGACCAATAAAGAGACAGCGTCAGGACAAAAACGATGACTTACGCCCCGGCGTATCGGCCTACAATTACTGATTCTCGCTACGTCTGTGTAGGCTAGCCGTCAGCCAATCAGGTATTTCCCCTGCTATTTTAGAGGGATAGTTACTGGCCAATCACGTCGCCTTTTTACCATACGCGACAACGTGATTGACTAGTGACTGCTGATTTCCTCTTACCTGATGAGATTCCGTTGACGTTAAGTTCTTTGATCCATGGCTGATGGCCGCTGTGAGTCCCGGTGACCACAAACCTCCAGTACCGCGCTGTCCCCTGGAACCCGCCGAACTCCTGCCGCTGGTCTGTCCCTCCCTGCACGTTAGTAACGGTCACAACGTTCTCCCAGTCGTACCGATGCCCAAACAGCGACTTTTGCAACATGAAGGCTGCAATGTCATGGTCGGTGTCTCCGTAGTTGTTGACTGCAATGCAGGTTAGGGTGTACGGCGTTGCCAGGTCCAGTGTGATGTACCAGTTATTATAGTTAAAATCCGTACGTCTTGGGTTCCACCAGGTCTCGTTGTCTCCATCCAAGGTTTTTTCGGCATCATATGTCACTCCGTTGAAAGCAAACGGTGTACCGGCGGAGTCAACAACCCATGACACGTTTGGTGCCAACCACTCATCTGAGAACAGGACGACGAATGATTAAGCCAATTTTACCAGACATGGAAGTCGAAGGTACTTGGATAATAGCCATCTGTGACACTATGCATTTTCTAACAAGTGTGATGTGATGGTTGACGTTCATCACAGATATTTCACTTGACCTAATCTATATAACCGAAGTAGAAAACCATATAGTACCCAGTATTTGTGCTTGTATACTTAGTTACCAGCGCCAGCACATAATTTTTAACAGCAATCAGCTAGTTCGGTAGCCATGACATACAGCCATATATACATAAAATCCTTGCGTTCATCTTTGAATGTTTCCATTCTTTAATAAAATGGAAGAGAAAATTGGATAAAGTTGATAAGATCCCATTTAATGACATTGGGAATGTTTAGACATAACTTACTACTGATGTTGCAGCCAAGAATCTCCCCCCTCATTGCGGGGAAGCCATAAAAGGACTGGACCACGAAACGCACATATCGGGCACCGACAGGATTGTCCAGTAGGTTCTTAACAAGGCTGGTACTGTCGACGTTCCCTGGAAATACCTGGAAAGCACACGGACAGTTGAGATGCTAATATGACGATATTTTGTAATCTTCTACATAATATAGCTAATTTCAAAATAAGCACATTAAAGCCTCTGGATCAAAACCTGCCACATAGAGTATAGGGCCAAAAAAATGCTTTTTGTTTTTACTCACTGGTACTATGTTTGAATTCTGATTGAAAAGGATATCTTGATATTTATGATATCTGACTTCCACTCTTTTGCCTTTTTTATCTTAGAACGTTTATGGACTTAACATTTATGTCTTTTATTTTGACGCCTTGGTTTTCACTCTACTATTTGTCTTTGTGATCACTGATGTCTTTGACTGAATGGAGCATGTTCTGCCTTGTTTACGTCTTCGGACCCCCCACCCCCACCCTGGAAATCAACTTTATATAGGGGCCACCCACACGTTTTGAAATAAAATAAAGAATTAAAAATTATATGATACCAATTCTAATCCATTGCCAGAACATGTCGTCCAATCAGTTCCATCTGTGCTGTACTGGAGTTTGTAGGATGTTATCCACTGTTTGGAGGCACTGAGCCGACCCTGAATGACGGTACCCATGACGCTCTTTATCTCACCTAAGTCAACCTGAAAAGCAGTAAAATGCAACTGTCCAACTATCTGTATGCAGAAATTAAGCGAAGACGGGTACTGGTTTTACAATAATAAATTCTGCAAATGCGTATAATCCTATGTAAAACATCACAGAACCCAAAAAGATTTGCACGGCCGACATTTGGGCCTGTAGGGTGGTGTTGCGGCAAAGAAGCAGTGCGTTGCAATCATGCTCGGAAATTCAGAATGCACCGAAACGCCGGCCAGGTTATGCTTTTAGATGTTGTCTAGAAAGAAACTCTCCATTTCTGTAATTAACCAAATTTATGAGCTCGCTATTAGATACAGTATCTAGTGACTATTCCAACATGGACGTAATACAAATAACATTATTGTATAGTTTATCAAGAAGGATGCCTACTTGCAACCACTGTCCGATGGCGTTTATCCCAGCCACCCAGGCACCTCCACCGTCAACCCCGTTCAACCGTCCGCGGTAAGGCTCTAGACCGGCACTATGGAACGAGGATGCAGTGATGCTGCCATCAGGTATGGCACCAGATCCCATCCCAAGTTCTTCTGGGCAGGCTGGGAAGACTGCAGCTAAGGGACCACATATAGGCAATCATTAGTAAAACCCGCGGTTACCATGTATATTACTGTCAAGTATCAATTTAAGCAGGTAGGCATTTATTTATCTATCTAATTTTGATGACTCCTGGATTGCACCTTTAGCATTTCTTGCTGATTTCTAAGGCGACCCAGGTAACATAATATGAAACAAAGTGCAAAATCATACGGCAAAATCACACATGAATTAATATTATGCAACTGAAAAATGTACAATTAAATCAATAAAGTGATAATTACACATAGTATGAATAATGCAACATATATAAATGATTGAACAGAAGCAATTCATGAAAGAAGAATGTCAAATTAAAAACATATGAACAAAATTAAGTCTTAATCAATTTAGTAGTAGTACACTGATTATTTCCACGGTAACATGGATCGAAAGCCTTACTATAATTACAGTAGTTTTCACACACAAAAATATGTAGCAACGCATAACATATAACGTTTCAGTCAATATACATTAAAACCTATTTCGATCTGAGTTTTTACACTATCTAATTAGAAATGACTTACGTGAATAAAAGGCAACATATCTAAAGCACCATAGTACTGAGTCAAATATGGCTAATAATTGCCAATACACTTCCGAGTACAGCAAATTTTAAACACAATGTTTACTTCTGTATGTCAATCGTAATGGTCAAGCTACATGTACGCCCAATACGGTTCAGGTAGACAGATAAATGACAGAATACTCCAATTAACTGTAATGAACTTCTTACACATCAGTTTTGCAGTCACACGGCAGGTTATGATGTATGGAAACATCTGTACAACGAGTGTTGACAAAACGTCTACCTGTGGTTCTGATCCCATCCCGACATGATAAATGTTTATTTTTTTATTGCTTCCATTCAATCACAATGGTCAAATTTTGCCCCCAAATTTCCAGATTTCTATTTGTGGTTTTAGTGTCCGAACCGTGTTTGATCTTACGTAATCGAACAGAACGGGCGTTCTATCTGGGGTCACCTGTGGCCATCCATTGGTTTTCACCGTACACACGGGGCAAACGCCCTGATTTTTCCGGGCGCCGAGTCGAAGAAAAACAAACATTGTCACAGATATAAACCACTATCTGGCCAGCTTAGTTTTGCTGTCACTTAGTTTGAAAAATGTGACATGTAACAAATCTGCTGGCGTCATTATAGGTGACCTTGAATATCATAGCACTTGCTTACGGCGGTATCAATTGCCCCATGTCCCTGTCAGTGCGACTCGACATACGGCCAAACATGGTATTTAAACCGCTTACAAAACGCGTGAAAATCAACTCTTTCAGGACTTACATTATCGACAACTAATATCTCCAGACTTGTGTCTAAGACATTTTCAGAATATGGGAGAAATTTTAAACTACGAGTCTCTGAGTGCGAAAAAATGATTTTTCGACCTCATCTTCGCTATAACAATAATGTTAAGTAGAAGTTGAAAAATCCCTAAGACAGAAAGTTTGATCTTACTACCATTACGTATATAAAATAAAAGAGTCAGTCAAATTTAGGACCAATCTAGATATGTTTTGTCCACCAAACATCCTTTCTAAATCAACCAACTATGCATATTTTAGAAAACATTCAAACAAAACTGTGCAGCACACGTACACGGTAAGATTTGACGTATATACAGTGCCAGTTTTAGTTTTTCCCGACGAGGCACGTGCGAAGGGTTGCATTTCTAACTATCATGATCTGTTGGGAGATGTTCCAGTTACTGTCAGGTTCCCCGGAGCGCGGAAGCCCGGGTAACCCGATACTCTGCGTTCGAATGAAAACTTTTGGGCCAAATTTGACCATCGTGAATATTGATTATGGGAAGAAGTACAATGAAAATTCAACTCGTTTTCCAATGAGGGTTAAAACTTACTGCTGTTGCAGCCCAGAATCTCCACCCTCATGGCAATGTTCCCAGCCCAGGTTTGGACCACGAAACGCACATAACGGGCATCAATCGGGTTGTCCAGTGGGTTCAATACAGGGACTATTCTGGTGGTGCTACCTGGAAATACCTGGAAGAAAGTGGATTATTGAGAAGATGTACTCTTCTTTGCAGAATGTCATAATTTATGTAACATCCTTTTCCCTACCAATAAACGGTCTCTTTACCTTCCTTCCGAGACCAGCACCGTCAAAATCGCAGATATAGATCAAACTAAATGGATCGAAACCTCTCTGACATATGTTAGTCACAACATTAATGTTTTAAATCACTTCGTGCTATTTTGTTTAAGTCAGATATCACAATAAATCCAAAACGATACCATATCTGAGCCATCGTTGTCGGCATATGTCCAGAAACTGATCCCATCTGTGCTGTACTGGAGCTTGTATGACGTCACCCACTGATCAAAAGTGCTGCGACCCTGAACGATGGTAACTGTGATGCGCTTCGTTGACCCTAAGTCCACCTAAGAATAATTCATGTGTTATAAAATACAAAATTACAAAAAAATTATAGCCCCAGATCTGTAATTCTATGCCTTGAAGACATACTCTGAATGTCGAAATTGACGGGTATTGATTTTCCAGTGAGATATTCTAAATGCTGCAAATGCATTAAATTCCAGTTTTAAAAAACAGCAGAACATCTAAAAGATTTTCCTTGGTGACATTTAGCAAATGTTGCGACAAGAATTAATACAGCCCAATCAGGCTCCTCTGACGAAGGGAACAAAGGCGATGCTGATACGTTCACCAGGTAAATTGCGTTCAACTTGAGAGAACCATAAAATACCATCATTTATCTTCAGTTGATGAACTTTCAAGTACCCTGTTTTGCATCACAAAGGACAAAAACGTAAAATGGTGTTACCTTACCGTACGTGTTATCTAAAATGATTTACATATGTCTGACATTTGCATACGATCCTTACGAGTTACTTACTTTGACATGTATAACCTATCTTTGTAGTGACGTGTTCTGACAATTCATTCTAGTGACGCCAATGAAGACCGATGGATTGCTCGAAACGTGAATATACAATTTTTAAATAGTTGTAGATACTAATTTTTTATTCATATATCGTCTACCTCTGTGTTTTATCTTCATAAACACAACATTACTATCGTATTGACAGAATAGATTAAAAGAAAATACTAGTAGTCATTTTTACGACTTTTGACATAGACAGCTAAAGAAATGATCACCATTGTTGAATTTATAGAGATTAACATCTACCTGAAGCCATTCTCCGATTGCGTAGTTTCCTCCTCCCCAGGCGCCTCCACCTGCAACCCCGTATAATCGCCCCCTGTACGGTTCGAGACCAGCACTATGGAACGAAGATGCTGTGATGCTACCATCAGGTATGGCACCAGATGCCATCCCGAGTGGATTTAGACAGGCTGGGAGGACTGCAGCTGAGGGATCAAGTAGATGAAACTATTGACAAAGAGATTATTTGCTTCCAGGTCATTTATAGTTCTCACAACTACACTTACCTATTTTCCTTTACGTCGAGCATACCTATCCTCACACAACAGTTCCCTAGTCACACGGATTAAGTCACATTAGATTGAAAGAATTGAAACTTTCAATGCTTCGCTTCTAGCCCTAACTTTGGTTAGCCAAAGAAATTAAAGTGCCGCGGATTGCTTAAGATGTTTAAAGTCTTTAATTAGGTACATCTCATACGGGTTGAAACCTACTAGAGTTACAGCCCAGAATCTCTGTTCTCATGGCGACGTGGCCATGCCAGGACTGGACCACGAAACGCACATAACGGGCTTCAACAGTGTAGTTCAGTAGGTTGGTTACAGGGGTACTGCTGTCGGTGTTCCCTGGAAAGACCTGGGAGGCAAACGGATAATTTTCATCATGGCATTTCCTACTCTTTCTTACAGTGTACATTATTCAACTCTTAATCTTATCAATGGCCGAATAATCTACGTACAAACGTCCGAGACCAACAGTATCAATACTAAAGATCAAAACCAACGAATTGAAGCCACTCTCAGATGCAAATAAAACGTCGTTTACCAAATTGTTGTTTTATTTCATTTACTTGTATTTTGTATGATTAACAGAAATAATACTCAAGATACCACTTCTGAGCCATTGTTGTCGGCATATGTTGTCCAACGAATCCAATCTGAACTGTACTGGAGCTTGTATGACGTCACCCAGTGGTTGGCAGCACCACGCCGACCCTGGATGATGGTGCCGGTTACACGCTTCATTGCCTTTAAATCCACCTGAAAGTTAGTAGGTGTTTGTAAAGAATGCAAATCACGAGATCTGTATTTATTTCCTCCGCCAATAAGATTATGTCTTTTTTTTGTGGTCCGGATTGTTTTGGATTGGTTGTCAACAGCATAACTCTACAAGGTGTAGGTTATCAGGCAAAATGAAGGACTGTCTAATAAGAATCACTCAGTGGTTTACCTTTCAATGTAAGATAGCCCTTTGGCTGAACTGAAGAAAAAAAATGTATAGGTTTTTGCCCAACATTATCGTTAGGGGTCGATTTTGCTCTAGAGTTTAACAGATAGCAACATAAGAAGTGGTTGACAAGTTGTGATTTTCATAAACATATATGGACAGCAATCACCAAAAGATCCGACAAGACACCTTTAAAGAAAATTGTCGAATTTACCTTTATGTGTTAGGGTGTCATATAAATTTCTCATTTTTCACATACGCTACCTTTTTAGATTACAGGAACATCATTATAGCAACAATATTGTTTTTTTACAAGACGCAAAGATTTTTAAAGTAGTGTATGTAGATTTTAAGCTAACTCTGGGCAATATTTCATGCAGATATTGATAATGAGCATTCGATAATTTACATCCAAACTTTTCATAATATCCTTAATAGATCAATAAGACAGTTACAAAGAAAACCGAAACGATATTTAGAGAAGAAAAAAAGTACGGTCCAACTAGCCACAACAATGTATCCGTCGCAAAGTATCAGACTCATTTGAATGATACATTAGATAAATTATGTATATTAATGATACTTTCAAAATATTTTACGCGCATTCGTTGGGCAGCTTGTGTTATTTGAGTATAGAAAATCAGCAATTTATATGATTTATTCAATTAAGAACTTCATTTGAATTTTGCAACACCAGACATAACATGTGACCATTACTTTTTCAGGTATCAACCCGGATGCTGAATGTAAATTTACAGAAAATTCAGTTCAGAAAACACAAAACTAATGTAAAGAGTACAATTAACGCTTGTTCGCCTTTATCCATAAGATGACCTTTTTCCGTTGTCTTTAAAAACAGCAAATTTAGGAGTAATAAGTCTGCGGACTGTGGTTTCAAATTTGCAATATTTTCAAAATGTTCGGATTTGAAACCACTGTCCGTCGACTTCATGTCCCTAAATACGCTTTTTCTTACAAACAACGGATATAGGTTACCCTCGGATAAAGGTGAACCAGCGTTATCAATTATATCAAGGTGTATGCCTACCTGTAACCACTGTCCGATGGTGTTGACCAAGGCTCCCCAGCCATCTCCACCAGCATGCCCGTTCAATCGCCCGAGGTGGGGCGCTAGGTCAGGATTATGAATGGAGGATGCAGTGATGCTGTCATCTGGTATGGCACCAGATCCCATCCCAAGTGGATGTTGACAGTCAGGGGTGATTG